>NC_133659.1:158131167-158431167 GCF_037893015.1 Macrotis lagotis | reverse complement strand
CTACAGGTAGTAGGAGTCACTGAAGAGTTTGTGTTTTAGGAATATCAATTTGACAACTGTGTGGAGGCTGGATAGGAAAAGGGGAAAACTAGAAACATATTTACTAATATAAGAGAATTATGTCCATTTGAGAAGTAGTGAAGGACTGAACCAGGAAAGAAGCTATGTTTGTGGGGACAAGGAGATAACTCAGAGAGATACTATGAAGGCAAAATCAATAAGATTTAACAGCTGATAAGATGTGGAACGAGAGGGAAGAATCATGAATAAATGCAAGGTTATGACCCTGCGTGATTGGCAAACTGGTGATGCCCTTAACAGAATTAGGGAAGCGTGGCAGAGAGGTTGATTCAAGTAGAAATTTGGTTTCTATTTTAAACATGAGTTCGAAATTCCTACAGAATATGCAATGGAGTTATCCAGTAGGCAGTTGATAATGTTGGGCTATAGTGCTAGAGAGATAAAAGCTGGATATATACATTTAGGAGTCATCTGCATAAAGATAATTACAGACTTGAGACAAAGGATAGAATAAGATGGAATGATGGTGAAGGCTCTGCCAACTCACAGTAGGGCAGAAAAGGTAGTAATCCAGCGAAGAAAAAGGAGTGAGGTTTGAGGGGAAGCAAATGATAGTAATATTATAGCCCCCAAAAGTTACTAAATCCTGCATCACTTTTGACCTAAATTCTGCATGAGCATCTGAACCAATACTGCAAGATTATGTACAAAAGTGTATATGTACAAAAATACTTATATTAACTCTATTTGTAGTAGCAGTGAACTGAAAAATAAGATGTCTATCAACTGGAGAATGATTGAACAAATTATAGTGTATACAGATGTAATAAAATGCTACTCCAAGAAATAATGGTGGCTCAGTACCTGAAGTTAGGACTACCTGAGTTCAAATCCGACCTCCAACACTTAATAATTACCTAGCTGAGTGGCCTTGGGCAAGCCACTTAACCCCATTTGCCTTGCAAAAACCTAAAAAAAAAAAGAAAAGAAAAGAAATAATGAGTTTCAGAAAAATTTGGAAAGTTTTGTATGAATTGATTCAGAGTGAAAAGAGCAAAACCAAGAAGATAATTTATACTATAAGAACTACATTGTTAAAAACAATGTTGAAAGATTTGAAAAACTGATCAATGCAGTGATCAATGAAGCTACTTCCAGACAGAAAAAGGAGGGACTAATATACAGAATGAGAGATATTTTTGAATGTGGCCAATATGTTTTGTCTAATTATGTGTGTGTGTATTTGTTACAAGATTTGTTTTTCTTTTTTTCAGGGGGGAGGGGTGGGATGGAAAAATTTTAAAATTATTTTTAAAAAGAGAAGGATATTACTGAAACCAAAGGAGAAGAAAGTATCCAGGAGGAAGAATGGTCAACAATGGCAAATGTTGAAGAAAAATAAGGTAGAATGGCTATGAAAAGTACTTATAAGGATTAATGTATTAAGTGAATGGTAAAGCTCATTTTCAATTAGGTAGTATGGCCAGTAGGCTGGATTTCAAGGGAATAAGTTTGCATGGCTTCACATGTACAATAGTATATGTACTTGCCTTCTCAGTGGGTGAGGGGGGACTTGAGTGAGAGAGAGAATTTGGGACTCAAAAATTTTGAATGAAGAGTGAATTCATTTTTTTAAATCAAGGTCTAAGAAGAAAGTGAGAAATGATGAAATGAAGAAACAATATGGGATAGTAGGTGGATAAAGGTGATGGATAGGGGTGGACACTTTGGGTCTGCTCTTTCCCAAATTTCCCGACAGGTTCATTATCATGATATGTAGGAAACCTCAACATAATATCTTATAGAATAGAAAGAGTACTGCCCTTGGTATCAGAAGATCTGGGTTCAAATACTAGTTCTACCACTGACTATGTAACCTTGAACAAGTTACTTAAATCTTCTTCTGCCACAGTTTCCTCATTTCTAAAAAATGTTAAGGATGAAAATAACTATACTACTACCTCACTAATTTGTGAAAATCCTGGTAAAATGGAAAGTGTTATGCAAATGTAAATGTCGAAAGTAGATGCTTTGATAAACATGCTAAATTGAATGGACCAGAAACTTGGGAAAACGGCATGACTAGAGTGGTACCCCATTTCAACTCTCCCTTTAGTAATTACTCTATCATTTCTCCAGACTGGAACAATGTGCAGCAGTCAGTATGGCATTTATGCTATATGACCCTCAAAAGTGCAAGCTGAAAAATTTTTAAGCTCAAATAATAGCCCCTTACATTTCCATTGTTCTTAGAATTAGTATTAATTATCCCTGTTTTAAGGATGAAAACAAATTTCAAAGATGAAGTGATTTTCCAAGGTTGACACAGACAGTATTACATCTGCTTTTTGAAAATTTATATAGGGGGAGGGAAAATTGGAAGTAGGTGATAATTAAAATAAAATTAAATGGCCTTTCATGATGAATGTTATATTAAACTCCCTACAATTTTTCAGAAGTATAATTTCAATGTTCTATAAATTAGAAGCATTCCCAATAAGATTGGGAATCTTATAGCCCCTATTATTCAATATTGCATTAGCAATATTAACTTTAGCAATAAGAAAAGAAAAAGAAATTGAAGGAGTTAGTATAGGCAGTGAGGATCAAAACTTTCATTCTTTGCAGATGATATGATGATTTACTTAGAGAACCCTAGAAAATCAATTAAAAACTACTTGAAACAATTTACAACTTTAGCAAAGTAGCAGGATATAAAATAAACCCACATAAATCATCAACATTTCTATATATATGTCCAACAAAGTTCAACAATAAGAGATAAAGAAATTCCATTTGAAGTAACTGTGGACAATGTAAAATACTTGGGACTATACCTCTCAAGACAAATTCAGAGGCTATATGAACACAATTACAAAATACTTTTCACATGACAAAACTTGCTTAGAAAACTGGAAAATTGTATGGCAAAAACTAGGTATAGACCAACATCTCACACCCCACATCAAGATAAGGTCAAAATAAATACAGGATATCAACGTAAAGGATGAAACTCAAGAGAACAAGAAATATCCTATGTCAGATCTTTGGAGAAGGGAGAAGTTTATGACCAAACGAGAGATGGTGATCATTATAAATTGCAAAATGTATATTTTCAATTATATTTAAAAAATTTTGCACAAACAAAATCAGTGCAACCAAGACTAAAAGGAAAACTAAGAAATCTGGGAAACAATTTTCATAGCTAGTGTTTCTGATAAGAGTCTCATTGCTAAAATATCTGAGTTGAATTTATAAGGATATAAATCATTCTCCAATTAATAGTCAAAGAGTATGAACATCAGTCTTCAGATAAAGACATTAAAACTATTTATAATCATATGCAAAATGCTCCAAATTATTATTGATTAGATAAATTAAATTTAAAACTATGTCCAGAGGGGAATAAAACTATGCAAACCCTTTGATTCAGCAGTATCACTACTAGGTCTAAAAAGAGGGAAAGACTCACATGTACAAAAATATTTATAGCAGCTCTTTTTGTAATGACAAAAAAATTGGAAATTGAGAGGATATCCGTCAATTGGGGAAATGGTTGAACATACTGTATATGAATGTTTTGAAGTACTGTTCTGACAGAAATCATCAGGAGCCAGACTTTAGAAAACCTTAGAAGGAGCTGCATGAACTGAGGCTAAGCGAAGTGAGCAGGACTAGGAGAACATTGTACACATTATCAGTCACATTGTAAGATGATGAGCTATGATGAATACAGCTCCTCTCAGCAGTAATCAAGGACAATTCTGAGAGACCTGTTATGGAAAAATGATATCCACATCCAGAGGAAAAATTATGTTCTAAATGCAGAACAAAGCATACTATGTTCATTTTTAAAAAATTTCTTGTTTTTTCTTTCTTTTTCATGTTTTTTCCCATTCTATCTAATTTCTCTTTCACAACATGACTAATATGGAAATATGTTAAACATGAATGTACATTCACAATCTCTATCAGACTGTTGCCATGGGGAGGGAGAAGGGAAGAAAACATGGTAAGAAAAATATGGAACTCAAAAGCTTGCATGACAGCTGCTTTTCATAGCACCTGCTTTATAATATAGTTTTCATGAAAAAAATAAATAATAAAAAATAACTATATCATATTTTCCTTAGCCCAGGCTTCCTGTCACTATCAGATTCTATGACCCAGTTTTTCTGGGCACCCAGCATTCATGCTTGAACTGACTCAAACTGAACTGAAAGTGTTTCTATTTGAGCAGCATCATTAATAGCTGTTTGTCTCAAGCTTCCAATACAGTCAATAATTGATTTTGCTATTGATCCTAAAATGAGTTAAGTAAACATGTCTCCTGCTACCTTTTAAACACACTCTGATTCTTACATATTCGAAGCATCCTCTGAACATAATTTACCAAAGCAAGTAAACTTTCAGGAAATGCTGCCCAGCCTACTTCCATGTTTGAATTTGCTGATTTGTTTGCAGAGCTAGATGATTTGAGTCTTCTTGTGCCAGGAACATGAATTATAATCAGTCATTCATTCCAATAACTCTTTTCTTTACTGTGCTCTGACTTCGTGGTTCTTAATGTCACCTCTAAGTTTTCATCATATAGATCATGAAGCCATAATTGAAGAGATAAAAGGGACTTTAGAGGTCATATGGTCCAAACACACACACACACACACACACACACACATTTTACAAATAAGAAAGCTGAGGCACAGAGTGGTTAAATGACCCCCTGCAAAACCACAAAGGTAGCCTGTAGGAAAACCACAATTGGAACATAGGTCACCTGGCTCTAAATCTAGCATTATTTCCAACACTGTCCCTAAGAGATCCCTTATGGTAAATAGAAAAAAATCTCAGAGTTGGAAGAAACCTTTAAGATCATCTACTCCGGGGATAGCTAGGTGGCACAGTGGATAGAGCTTTGGCCTTGGAGTCAGGAGTACCTGAGTTCAAATCTAGACTCATACACTTAATAATTAACTAGCATAATTACCTAACTATGTGGACTTGGGCAAGCTACTTAGCCCCATTGCCTTGAAAAATCTAAAAAAAAAAAAAATCACCTACTCCAACCTGTACCTTGCACAACTTTCTGGATGAACATCCAGATTTGATTTAAACATGGCCAATTACAGGGAAATCACTACTTTCTGAGGCGATCCACTCTACCTCTGGACATCTTTCCTTGTTATGATGTACTTCCTTATTTTGAAGTGAAAAGTGCTTACCTATCACTTCTACCCATTGGTGCTCATTCCACACTGGGGCCAAGCAAAATAAGTCTAATCTGTCTTCTGCATGGCAGGTCCTCAAATATATAGAAGCAATAAGCATATTCTCCCAAGGTTTCCCTCCTCCAGCTAAACATCTTTAGTTCCATTTTGCCCTACTTTCTTTTTAGTCTTTTGTAAATAAAAACCCTACCCATCTCCTTAGTCAATATTTATTGAACATCCCCTGTGGACAAAACCCCAAGCTGGGCACTGGAGCTTTTCACATGCAGATGAAACTATTGCCTGCTATTAGTAGGGCATGACCATTTTTTCCCAAAATGATGGATCTTATTTCTCTTCCACAGAGAAATCTTTTTAAGCCAGGTGGTGCAGCCTGTGGTCATAGAGTAAAGTGAAGCTAAATGGCCCACAGAGGGATTAAGCCTACCACCTTAGCCTCTTTAGGCCTATGCTTTAGCCTACTGAGCGTCTGGTCACAGATGATTGAGTTTATCATATTCCTCTCTCTGGGGAACTTATAATGAATCTAATGGAAGACAGAAGACACACACAGGAATGAGCTAATACAGCTACAAAGATTTATGTACAGAAGAGTTGCAGGCAAAAAGCATTTAATAATTGTTTACTGGTGACAGGAATTGTGCTGAGCTCTGGCAATAAATATGCAAGCACAAAATAAGGTTGTCCCTAACCTCAAGGAGCTTATATTCTAATGGGGAAAGACAACAGAAAAGAGGGAGCTGAAAAGTGTACAATGAGGGAAAATAGTGGCTAAGTCCAGAGAGTCAGAGGCATGACCAGGAGAACAATGAAGGATAGCCAAGCTAGATAGAGACCCCAGGACCCCCTCTAGAAAGAACTCACCAATATGAAAAGAGGACCAGATGTATTAGCTAGAGTCAGATTAAATTAGTTTCTGTTACAGAACTGATCCTTAAGCAAGAATTGAGGACAAAGCTGGTGGAGGAAAAAGAGTAATGTCTCAGACAAAATAATTCCTCCACCACACCAACTCCCACCATTTCAGGACTTGGAAATCTTGAAGAGTACAGCCAAGACTTTAGGTCTTCCCTAATTCTAATACATAATTCTTTGGTTCTAAAATAGACATCTTGGTTCCTCAGAGTCTATCCATTCAGTGGTATTCCTTCCTTTCTCCTGGGTTCTTATGACCTGAGTCTGAGAGATTATTCCTGTTGTGTTTTGGTTGCTTAATTGACTTCCAAAAAGATATGCTCTTCTACAGTGCATCTCTGAACCAGGATCCTTTTCCCCATTCAGGGCCTTGACAATGAACCTGTATATAAATCTATTCTTTGCTACTGGTGGATAATACCTCCAAGAAGTAACTTAACCTTTAGGAGTAGCTAGATAGAGCAGTGGGTAGAGTGCTGGTGCTGAAGTCAGGAGGACTTGAATTCAAATCTGGTCTCAAACATTTACTAGTTATGTGACCTTGGGCAAGTCACTTAACCCTCACTGCCTTGCATACATATATGGCATACAACTCTAGTCTGTCCTAGTTCATATCTGGCCACTAGACACAGATAGCTCTGGAGAAGAAAGTGAGACCTGTGACTTAAGCACAGCACCCCCTTACTCAAATCCAGTTTAGGAGCATGTCATGACATCATCTACCTGATATCAAGAAGGAAGGACAAACATCATCAGTAAGGTGGTTTCTCAACCTAGCAAACTGGGTGGGTGGATTCTGTACTATCTTCACTCACCACATAGTTTCAGCACATCTCTTTTGTTTAATTAGCTTAAAAAAATTATTCCCTAAAATTGAAGTCAATTTAGGGTCAATCTAAGGGAAAAACTTCCTAAGAAATAAAGTTATCCTAAAGAGAATGAAAGGTAGTGAATTCCTCTTCCTGGAAGCCTTCAAAAATGAAAAGTTGGATGACTACTTTTTAAAGATTATTAGTGAGTGGCTTCTGAAGTACCTTTGGACTCTAAGAGTCTATGTGAAAAATATAAGATGAAAGAAGGTTAAAAGAAGTTTTGCCTGGATGAAGCAGAGACTTCATACTAGCATTTAGCTGGAAATCAGTGAAGTTCAGGGCAGGAGAACAGAAGGAGCTTTTGGTTGAAGGAGTCAGAGCTCATGCAAAAGGGCTAAATGATGGACAACCTTAAAGTCACTGCAGGGAAAACCTAGAGGCCTGCTTCACTAAGTCTGGTTACTTCTGGCTATATTTTGACAAGACAACTCAGCATCAGTCTTTTCCTTTTATAATTTAACACTGCAAGAGAGAGAGAGACAAGAGTTTTAAGTAAAGGAGAGGTTCTCCCTTTGGATTTGCCACTAGTGATTTTGAGTGCTTCTCAAACGAAATCGGAGGGCCAAGGGCATGCCTGCTATCCCCTAGTGCAGTAAGTTAATGGTTTCTTTAATGCTCTGCAAAAGAAAGAGCAGGGGTTGTTAAGTCAAAGTCTTCACCCTCTGGGCTTAGAAGTTATGATTTTTTAATGCTTTTCAAAAGGGAGAGAATCTTAAGTAAGCACTATCCCTGCTTGTTGAAAAGGTGTACTTTCTAAAAGGTGATTAGTCCAAACTCCTGCTCATTAACTTCGCTGACTTACAAAGTGACTTCACATTTTAAACCCTGGGCTAAAATGTTTCTTTAATCTAGCAACCAAGTACACACATCCATCCCAAAAGAGAAGCTGACTCATGGGTGCAATTCCCATTCAAGGTTCCTAGAACCTCAGGGCTCCCATGGACAAACCGGTTTCTGAATCAGAGCAACCCCATCCCCAACACCCTCTTAAGGTAAGAAGACAACTGACTAATGGTTCAGAGAATATAACTTTGGCCAACAAATTAATGGGATTCAACCACAAACCTTTAGAGCTTAGCTTTAATACTTTATAAAATCTATTCAGAAGCATGAAAGCTTTTACCACTGTGGGCAAATTGCATTCCAAATTTTTTTTGGTCTGTTTTCTTTTGCAACATAGCTAATACAGAAATATGTTTTCCATAACTACACATGTATAAAGTACATCAAATTACTTGTCCTCTCAAGAAGAAGAAAGAGGGAAGGAAGAGAATTCAGATTTCAGAATTTTTTTAAAAGAATGTTAATTGTTTTTACATATAATTGGAAAAAAATATATAAAAAATTTTTAGAACATATTACAAATTACCCCTACACTTTGATAGATGGTGTTAATGAACTGCTTCAACTAAAAATATTAATTTCACAGTGGTCAGTTTTCTGGTAATGAGCTTTAAACAAAATGGCTTCTATTAAAATCCTCATTCTATCTAATACATTGCAGCATTTGCCTATCTAATCAGCCCTAGACACAGCCTTATTCTTTGGCTGCTATAACACTCCTCTTTCTTGCTTTTCCTCACATTTATAGGATTGTTCTTTCTCAGATTCCTTTGATTCATCTTTGTTCTGGCCTGGGCTTGACTCAGGCCAGTCCTCTAGTAGTTGAGATTCAATATTGGAGCAAAATGAGATACTCATAAATCATTCAATGATTAACAGAAGGAGATTTGCTTAGCCATAGCAGGAAGACATTCAATAGACATTGAGAATACTTGGAATTGATTTATCTGAGAAAAGTTTCCTTACCTATGCTAACCCATTAGATTCACCAGGCAAATCTCTAGACTCCCTCCTCTCACTCCTGCTAAAGTTCTAAGAGCTGTTTTGTACTCACATGAAGAAGGGATATTAACAGTCTGAACCCTTAGTTCCGTGAGCCAACCAAGTCTCAAGAATGTAAAGAATTCTTTTTAGGGAAAAATTACTCTAAACTGCATGAGAAGTGGTATCAGGGTATTGCCCCTAAATAATTATCATCATCTTTGGTCCATCTTCTATATGACTCTGTCTCTGTCTCTCTCTCTGGTGGTCTATGTCATATAAATAAATATATATGCCTATATTTACATGCATATGTACATATATACATGTCTAAATCTATGCATATGCATACATGCACACTATATAACACATATATGTGTATGAACACACTCTTAGTGATATTACTACCTTGTCTATTTAATTTGTATTATTTTTAAATTATATTTATTTATTTGTTCATTATTTATTTAATTAATTGTGTCTATATGCAGATGACTCCTAAAATCATATCTTTAATACTAATCTCCCTCCTAGACTCCAATTCTATATTACCAACTGCCTATTTAACAGCTCCATCTAGATGTCATGAGATGTTGGTCACATCTGACTCTTTTTGATCCCATTTGGAGGTTTTCTTGGCAAAGAAACTGTAGTGGTATGCCATTTCCTTTTCTAGTTAATTTTTTAAGATGAGGAAACTGAGGCAAACAGGATTAAGTGACTTGCTTAGGGTCACACTGCTAATACTTATAGTGAGAGGAGACATCTTTCTCACTGCCTTTTCCCCCCAAGGCCTGACTGATAGGAAACAGAGCTGTATTAGCACATCCTGTACCAGCAAGGCTTCATGGCACTCCAGCATCTGTATATGATTTCCTGGCTACAAATTGTCAACAATATATTTTATCCAAACCTATCTCTCAATGGTCTAATTGCCAGTATAGTGGTTTTATGGGTTACTCAACAGTATGATATGAAGACAAATTTTCAACAAGCTTTCAACAGTAGTATGAAGCCAGCTTGCCACTCAGAGGTCTATGCCACTCTACCGTTCTGGTATACTCTCCAGAGTTTACTTGATGCTGCCAGAACTATGATTGTCTTCCGAGGCTCTGGCCCCTCTCTGTCGGGTCAAGCCGATCCAGAGTAGTTCTGCCCTTCACAAAAAAAAAAAAAGAACACTCCCTGGGGCTCCAGCTGGCTTCTCCTAGATCAGTTGAGTTACAGCACTGGACCCCTCCCCACTCCTGTTTCCTGGATCTGATCTGACAGCTCACCCATCTCTCAGGACCAACTAACCCATGTTCAACTGCTGTTCACATGGAACCTGTTCTTCACCTTGGCCTTCAAAGTTTTCATTTTGTCACACAGCCACTAAGTGTCTGAGGCCAGATTTGAATTCAGGAAGATGAGTCTTCCTGAATCCAAGCCTGGCATTCTATCCACTATCTTATAAGGTACGTCTAATTCAATGTTCAAATCGGAATTTACATTTCCACCAAACACAGTCCTCCTCCAAATCTATTTCTGCTGAAGGCAACACCATCTTTCTAGTTAGCTAGATCAATAGCCTTGAAGTCATTCTTGACTACCATCTTCTTCTCCATACTCTATCAGTTGTCAAGTCTTTTGTACTACCTTAATGGTGTTCCCAAATTTGTACACCCCAGAATTGTATATCTAAACCCAATCTCTCTCCCAAATTCCATTCTCATGTTATCAACCTGGCTCTCTCTACCTGGATGTCTTAGAAGTAGCATCTTCAGCTTTATATACAACAATTCATTCTATTTCCCACCAAACTGACCAGTTTCTGTATCCAGATTCACAACCTTCTTTGATGCTTCCCAATAAATTAAAAAGTCTTATCAATGCTACTTTCTTATAAGCTCTCTCACATTCATCCACTTCTCTCCATTCACATAGCTTCTATCTACCCTCGTCAGTCTCCCAATTAAGGATCTCTCCCCACTGTCATATCTCCTCTATCTAAACATCAAATTAATATTTCTGAAACACAGATTGGGCCACATAACTCCACTACTCAGAAATCTTTAGTTATTCCCTATTACCCCTAGGACAAAACATAAAATTTTTAACATGGCATTTAAAACCCTCAACAATCTGCCTCCCACCATATTCAAGTTTTATTATCACACCACTCCCCTTCATGATATACCTTTGCACAGGTGATTCCCCAAGTTTAGAATGCATTCCCTCCTCACTTTTGCAAATTAGAATTCTCAGCTTTCTTTGGAATAGCTCAGGTGCCACCTGGTATGTGAAAACTTTCCTGATCTCCCAAACTATTGATGTCACCTCTCTTAAATTACTTCGTAATTACTTATTTGTGAACATGTTATATCCTGCCTAGTGCCTTTTGGGGACAGTTAAGTAGGGCAGTAGATAGTCAAGAAGGCCTGAGTTGAATTTCAGCCTTAGAGTTATGTGACCCTGAGCAAGTCATGTAGCTTTTCTCCACTTCAGTTTCTTCCTGCAAAATGGAGATGATAGTAGCCACCACCCCACCCAAGGATAGTAGTGAGAATCAAATGAAATGTTATAAATCACTTTTCAAGCTTTAAAGTGCTGTGTAAAAGCTAAAGATTTGGGGGAGGGGGGTATACTCAGTACCCAATCTAGTCAAGATCTTATATATAGTTGATTCTTAACAAATGCTTGTTTAAATGCATTTGATTAAGTTTGTGTCATGGAAAAGGAATGAATTTGTTTTGCTTATATCTAAAGGACAGGACTAAAAGCAATAGGTGGAAAGAGTTTAGTCTGAGGAACTTAAGGAAAATTTCCTAAAATTGGAGCTATCCAAAGTGGAATATCCTGCCTCAGGAGGTGGTGAATCCAAATTCAGATATAAACTAAACAATATAATTTCCCAGCTCTCTTCCAACTCTCAATCAATGAATGGATTCCCTGGAGCTCTTCCTTTCCTTCAAGGCCAACCTCTGATACTGTATCCTCCTCATAAACAGATTTCCTCTTCCCCAGGTGAAAGGGTTCTCTCCCTTCCTCAGTTTGCTCCCATATTTTCCTTTGTATTGCAGTATTTTATTTGCTTGTACTTTCTCTCCATTAGATGATGAGCTCCTTGCCTTAGAGTCTGGGTCATTTTTCCCTAAATCTCCAGCACCCAGTAAGTAGATTTGTTGGATTCGGTTGCGGTGAACTAACAGCAGGGTGGTCCTGGCTGTTTTCCTGGCTCTATGTGTAATCTCCTTGATTCTGGATAAATCCTCGGTCTCTAGATTAGCTTTAAATACACCATCAAATACACGAACCTCCCACAGGGAGAGCAGCCCGAGCTGAGGCCCCGAAGCTGAAGTGCTTGCCCGAGCGCCCCAAGCGAATATCCGGGGAAATTAAGCTCCATGACGCACTGGAGGCCTGAGAGCAGAAGGAGCAAAGCCCGGATCTACCTACAGGAAAAATGAGCTCACCTGGGCACCTGCCTGCTCCGGGGGCGGGGCCGCGGGGGCGGGGCCGCGGGGGCGGGGCCGCGGGGGCGGGGCCGCGGGGGCGGGGCCGCGGGGGCGGGGCCGCGGGGGCGGGGCCGCGGGGGCGGGGCCGCGGGGGCGGGGCCGCGGGGGCGGGGCCGGGGGGCCGCGGGGGCGGGGCCGCGGGGGCGGGGCCGCGGGGGCGGGGCCGCGGGGGCGGGGCCGCGGGGGCGGGGCCGCGGGGGCGGGGCCGCGGGGGCGGGGCCGCGGGGGCGGGGCCGCGGGGGCGGGGCCGCGGGGGCGGGGCCGCGGGGGCGGGGCCGCGGGGGCGGGGCCGCGGGGGCGGGGCCGCGGGGGCGGGGCCGCGGGGGCGGGGCCGCGGGGGCGGGGCCGCGGGGGCGGGGGCCGCGGGGGGCTCCGGGCTCGGAGCTCTGGTGGGAAGCCCCTGCTTTGCACCACTGGCGCTGCCCATCCCGCTTCCTCAGCGCGCTGTGACCCGGACCCGAGCTGGGGGCGGCGCCGCGCCGGGAGAGCGGGAGCCGCACTGCACCTCCCGGCACGCCCTGAGCTGTGCCCGGAAGCGCGCGGAGCTGGCTGCCTGAGGACCCCCGGGAGCGCGTGGCCGCCCCCGGCCTCTGGGAGAGCGCTTACCTCCCGGGAAGCACCCCGGCCCCGGCCCCCGCTCCCGGAGCCCCCCCGCCAGCCGTGTAGCTTCCCGCACCGTGTTCCGGGGCGCAGCCGGGGGGGGGGGGGTGCAGCCCGGAGTCAGGAAGACCTGAATTCAAATTTGACCTCAGAAATTTCTTACTGGCTGTGTCAATCGTTTAATCTGCTTCAATTTTCTTAACCTTCCCAGGATTGTTGTATTAGGTGGCGGCGGTGGTGGGAGGAAAGGAGAGAGGAAGGAACAAAGAGGGCGAGAGGGAGGAAGTTATGTCTATTTAATGGACAACTTAAGGAATATAGATTTGGACTTGATAGACTTTAGAGATCATTCAGCTCAAACCGCCTCATATTACAGAGGAATACATTAAAATTCAGAGATTATGACTTGTCCATGGTCACACATCAAGTATTTGTCAGAGGCAGAATTTGAACTCAGCTGTTTCCAGTTCCAAGGCTGGCCATCTCTCTATAGTATGTCACCCCATCTTTGATCCTCAAGGATTGGGAACCCACTGTATATTTTTGAATCTGGGACATGCACATTAGAAAGATTGTTCTAACACATATATAGTGAATACATTGGAGGTGGGAGATACTGAACGCTGGAAAACCAATGAAGAGACTATTACCATACTCTAAGACAGGTAATAAATGATAGCATACTCCAGAATAGGTGATAAGAGTTTGAACCAGTGTGGTAAGGCCCGTGAGTGGAGTAAAATTTGTTGTGGAGAACACAGATGCAGAAAACATCAGTGACTGTTGTGATATAATAACTATAATATGGCAACAAATGTTAGCTTATGACTATTATTGCAGCAGACTTGAGCTACACCATTTCCCCATGCCTTAAAGTTTCTATAATAACCTCACAGACTTCAAGCTTAGGTCTTCAGACACAAGCTTACTGACTGCTCTTATCCTAAATAAATGAATTTTATTCATTCTAAATAAAAAGGTGATTCAAAAAATTCAATTTTGCCCCCAGAAAGAGAAATTAATAAGTGAAATTAATGAATGTTTGGTAAGCAAGTAAATTAGGAACCAATACTAATTGTGGAAATGCAATGATTTCCAATGATACACAGAGGGTAAAAAGATCAAATTTAAGTTACTTTCAATCCATGAGAAAATTGACCAAAAATCTATTAAACTATTTGGGGCCTTTCTGCCTCTGAAAACAGATGAATATTTTAGTAAGAGCCTTCTGAAAATATTTTCAAAATGTTACTCTTATAGTAAGTATTACAAGTATACTATGGGAATTGGGGTTGGGGCAGAAATTTACTTAGGATCCTTTAAATTACATGCTCCAGTGAAGCCAGCCCTAAAGGAAAGAGTTAAGGAAGATTGTATGAATGAATACAAATACAAACGATATCATTTGTGGGGAAGTGTTGCATAGGTGAGCTAGAACCAGATCAGAGCAGTTTTGTGAGAGCTAAATGGTAAATTTTCACATAACACCTCTGAAAACAGCAAAAACTAACAATCAGTAAATTGATTTACTTTTGGTAGATTGTTTAGACCTAAGAAAATAATGGAGCAAATATTAATAAGGCAGTTAAAAGTGTGTCAAGTTCATTTTTTTAGAGTTAACTATTAAACTTTTAATAGCATCAACTCACAGAGAAAGTAGATGGCTAACAGAGAGACTATTCAATGTAATTTTGTTTTGAAAAGTCTCTAAGGACTAAAATATCATACACATTAGCAGCAACATTGTGTGATGATCAACCGTGTTAAATTTGCTCTTCTCAGCAGTACAATAATCAAGACAATTCTAAATAACTTGTAATGGAAAATGCCATCCACAATCAGAAGGAACTAAGAGTCTGAATACTGACCAAAGATTACTATTTTCATTTTTAAAATTATTTCATTGTTTTTCCCTCCCATGTTTTTCCCTTTATGTTCTGGTTCTATTTGCACAAGATGATTAATATGGAAACATGTTTAACAGAGTTAGACATGCATAACCTATATTAGATTGTTCTCTGTCAGGGAGATGGAATAGGGAAGGAAGAAAGGGAGAAAAATGGGAAATTCAAAACCTTACCAAAAAAAGATTATTGAAAACTATTTTTGCATGAAGTTGCAAAAACAAATGAATAAATAAATAAATCTCTGAGGCACAGACAGCATAAAAATCAATGACTTGACTTTAATGACTTCTAAAGATCCTTTCTTGTTGTTCAACTCTTCATGACCCCATTGGTGTTTTCTGGGTATAGATGTTTACTATTTCCAGTTCATCTTACAGTTGAAGAATTAAGGTAAAGAGAGTGAAGGAACTTGCCCAGAATCACCCAGCTAATAAATGTCTGACACCAGATTTGAACTCAAGAGGATGAGTATTCCTGGCTCTAGGACTTTCATACTATTCACTGTACCACCTAGCTGCCCCTAAGAGCTCTTACCATGCTAACTACTCTCTGGGGTTGCTATCTCCTCATATAACCACAAGCCCGAGCAAAGGGTTCTTTCTTCTTCCACAATCCTTCTGACCTAGGTTCTGGAGCAGAGAGCCTCGATAACTATGTTTAGTTGTCTCATGGAGTAGAGAGGGAAGTTTATGGTCCCCAGAAGGCCAGACCAGGTCCTAGAGTGTCACTTGCAGGGTGACCATGAAGTTTTAGGTCTTGCCCAGTCTCTCGGGTCTCCAGCATGGGACTCAGTGTCACCAAGAGAATTCAGCCTGTTTTCAAATCTTTGTTCTGACACAAACTACCTTTGTACCATTAAGCAAGTTCTCTGAGTTCAGTGCTTATGGATTAGATGAGGATATTGAGCTAGATAATCACTAAGAACTATTTTAACATTAACATTCTATCAGTGTCCTGATTCCCTATTCATAGTGTCTTTTAAACCTAACTCAGAGTTGGTCTGAGTTCCAATACTGAATAGACTGGGTTCACCAAGAGGAACAAAAGGGTGCCAATGACTTTTAAAGTATTCTTCTCCCCTCTAGAGGCAGTTGATGGAGCAGGGGAATAGAGCACTGGATCAAATCAGGAAGACCTGGTTCAGATTCATTCCCAGGCTAGCTGTATGATAGATCACTTAACATATTTGCCTCAGTTTACTCATTTGTGAAATGAGGATCATAACAGCACCTACCTCTCAGGATGGTTATGAAGATCAAATGAGATAATATTTAAAAAGTGCTTTGCAAAGCTAAAAGTGCTATAGAAATGCAAGCTGTTATTATTGGTTGTTGTCCTTCATTCTTCAAGAGATTCAAATTTATAGTGAGTCCAACTGTTACTGATCAGGACCAATATGAGTTCAGAATGCTCTACCTCAGATCAGGCACAAATAATTAGTTTATGTGACTATCTGAGTGGATTCTCTAAATTTGCACATCTCCTGTTTCTTTTGAGCTATTTCAATTCTGCTTTGCTCATAGAGTATAGCATTTCTTTGATGCAGTTATGTCATGTTGAGAGGTACTTTGCCAGTATGTCATGCAATCAAATGCAGAATTCTTCAGAGAGACCTTGAGAGTGTCCTTGTATCACTTCTTTTGATCACCATGTGAGCACTTGCCTAAAGTAAGTTCTCTGTATTTAGACAAATGCACATTTGGCATTCCAACAATATAACTAGCCCATTGGAGTCATGCTCTCTGCAGTAGAGTTTGAATTCTTGGCAATACAACTAAAGAAAGGACGTCAGTATCTTGTACTTTATCCTGCCAAGTGATTTTCAGAATCTTCCTAAGATAATTCAAATGGAAGTGATTCCATTTCCTGACTTGGCACTGGTATAATGTCCAGGTTTCATAGGCATACAACAGTGAAATCAGTGCAAACAGCTCTATAGACCTTCACTTTGGTAGTCAAACACCTCTCCTCTCCCACACTTTCCTTTGGAGTCTCCCAAACAGTAGACTAGCTCTGTCAATGTTCACTACCCTGTGAAGTTGGTAACAAGAATTGTTCCCTTTTTATGGAAGAGGAAACTCACAGGAAATTCATACTTTGTGCAGGCTAATAACTTTTTTTTTAGTTTTTTGCAAGGCAGTGGGGTTAAATGGCTTGTCCAAGGTCACACAGCTAGGTAATTATTAAGTGTCTGAGGCCAGATTTGAACTCAGGTACTCCTGACTCCAGGTCCGGTGCTCTAGCCACTGCACCACCTAGCTGCCCCTCAGGCTAATAACTTTTGCTCAGGTCTAAAACCTAGTCCTAAAACCCAATCCACTAAATTATACTATCATCCTGCTTGTAAAAATTATCTGTGAAATAGATCTGATATAGTAGGGGAAAGGCATATTATTTTTTATATAGTATTTTATTTTTCCAATTACATATAAAGACAAATTTTAACATTTGTTTTTTTTTAATTTTGAGTTCCAAATTTTCTTCCTCCCTTTCTCACCTCTCCTCTCCCTAAGATGGTAATCTATCTGATAGAGTATACATACATATATATATATATATATATATACATATGTATATATTTACATATTGATATCAACATTAAGCATACTATGAAGGAAGAAACATATCAAAGAAAAAATACACACATACACAAAAAGTATACTTTGATTTGCACTCAGAATACATCAGTTCTTTCTCTGGATGTGGATTGCATTTTGTATTATGAGTCCTTTGAAATTGTCTTGGATCATTGTATTGCTGAGAGGAGCTAAGTCTTTCATAATTGTACAATGTTGTTGATACTATCTCTGTACAATGTTCTCCTGGTTCTGTTTACTTCACTTTGCATGAGTTCATGTAAGTAAAAGGCAAGTTCTAACAAGGCCTGGATTCAAATCCTTCCTCTGATACTTACTACCTCTGCAACTGTTTTATTATATTCTGACTCTAGTGGGGTAACCATGGAAGGAGTTAAAACCAAAATTAGTCTCAGAAAGGTTGTACTTGGCTATCTTATTAGACTGAATACTTTATTAGACTTTCCATAAGAAATAGGGCAGGATTTCATTCATCTCTACTAGCCTTGTCCCCTGAGGGTATAGTGTGTCTTCCCCCCCCCATTTAAATAAACTAACTCAGCATCCCCTAACTCAGGAGTCTCCAGACCCCAGATTCATGCATTCTTATCCATTAAGAAGAAAAACAAATTGAGCATGCACCCCTTAAATGTACCAATCTACCTATTTATATATTGCATACATGTTCTAAAATTTGGCAGTAGCTATAATTGGCAGTAGCTATAAAATGTGTAAAGAATGGGTTTTGCAGCCCTGGATTGAGTTAAACAGGTCACTTAAATGACTGGTCAGTTACAACTGGGCTGGATTAAATAGGGTATTTTATCACTGAGTAGGTGCGGGACTAAACCCAGAAGGGCAACAGGAAACTTGTTTCCTAGTCTACGATGCACAGATTTCTCTCACTGGTCTCTTCAAATGTACAATGTTTCTGCTGGACATATCAGTCTTCTGAACACTGATAGTTAGTGAACCTCTCTGCTCCAGAACCTAGGTCAGGATGGTAGAAGAACAATGAAACGTTTGCTCGGGCAAGGGCTGTAATTCCCCCTTGTGGGGGGATATGGGGAGATAGCAACCCCAGAGAGTAGTTTTACTTAGTATGGTAAGCGCTCTTAGAGGCAGCTAGGTGGTACAGAGAATAGTGTGAAAGTCCTGGAACCAGGAAGACTCATCCTCCTCAGTTCAAATCCGGTCTCAGACAGTTACTAGCTAGGTGATTCTGGGCAAGTCCCTTCACTCTCTTTGCCTTAATTCCTCAAGTCTTCTGAATACTCAACTGGAATATTACAGGGCTTTTTTAAAAAAAAATCTTTTTAAATAAGGAAGATGACATGATCTAGAATTGGTAAAGTACTCTTTGATATCACCAGAACCTGTACTTTGAAATTTATCACCTTTAGCAAGGAAATGGGAGAGGTCTAGCCTCTCTCTCTCTCTTTCTCTCTCTCTCTCTCTCTCTCTCTCTCTCTCTCTCTCTCTCTCTCTCTCTCTCTCTCTCTCTCTCTCTCTCTCCAGTTCAGTAATCCTTGCCCATTAATTGGTAGCTTTCTTCACTGAGGAACTCCATCCTTTTTTATAATAATCAACCAGTTACCCTTCCCAGATTCCTGTTAGGGTCTTACTCAAATGAGTAGCTGGGGACAAAGAAGCCTGGATCATGGAGTAAATCCCTATTTCCCCTGTCATCTTGACCTAGAGATATTCAAGCCTTACATAAAACCTGTACAAAAATAGATTTTTAAAAATGATGAGATAAATATGAAATAAGATTTCACTCTAGATCCACTAGGGAACTACTGGAATTTATTGAGCAAAGTAGTGGCTTAGTCATACATGCACCTTAGGAAAATCTCTGGCAATTATGTACTGGAGAAATTGGAAAGTTGAGAAACTTGATACAGGTAGACCAATTAAAGACTTTTACAATATAGTCTGGTTGACAGATGATGAGGGCCTGCTCTTTGAGTACAGAAAAGGGAACAGATATGAGACATGTAGAATTACAAAGATCTGGCAACCGACTTGAGAATAAGAAGGTTATAGTGACATAATGTTTTTGAATCTGAGTGACCAAAAAGTTGATGGTACATTTGGCAGTAAGAGGAAAGTTTGGAAAAGAGGTATTTTGAGAGAGAAAGATGATGTTGTGAAATATATGTGGGAGATAACAATCTATCCACAACTGCTCATTCTACTTGACTCATTCTGTCCAAACAAAAAAAAAAAATGATAGGACAAGGTTCTTGCTCACCAACTACCACACCAAAACATAGAGCTTATAGCATACCAAAGGACACTTGACAATGCAATGAGGTGGTCTATGGATTAGAGCAGAGCTGTCCAACCTTACTTTTAAAAGTTTTTATTGAAACAATAGACAATAACCCTATACCAAAATAAGATCAAAATGGGTAAAGGATTTAGACATAAAGAGTGACACTATGGATGAATTAATAGACCAAGAAATACTTTATCAGATTTATAGAAAGGGGATAAATTTATGAACAAACAAGAATTAGAGCTCATTATAAATTGTAAAATTAATGATTTTGACTATTTTACATTAAAAAGTTTTTGCAGTAATAAAATCAGTGCTGCCAAAATTAGAAGGAAAGCAGAAGCTGGAAAACAATCTTCACAACAAGGAATTCTGATAAAGGTCTCACTTTTTTGTTTGTTTTTAGGGTTTTGCAAGGCAAATGGGGTTAAGTGGCTGCCCCAGGCCACACAGTTAGGTAATTATTAAATGTCTGAGGCCGAATTTGAACTCAGGTACTCCTGACTCCAGGGCCGGTGCTCTATCCACTGCGCCACCTAGCTGCCCCCTCATTTCTAAGTACAGAGAGAATTGCATCTAATTTATAAGGTTATAAGTCATTCCCCAGTTGATAAATGGTCAAAGAATGTAAATAGACAGTTTTCAAATGAAGAAATCAAAGTTATATATCATCATATAAGAAATTAAAGCTATATATAATCATTATTGATTAGAGAAATGCAAATTAAGACAACTCTTAGGTATCATCTCACAGCTATCAGATTGGCCAAGATGAGAAAAAGGGAAAATGATCAATGTTAGAGAGGTTGTGGGAAAATTGAGATATTGATGCATTGCTGGTGGAGTTGTGAACAGATCCAACCTTTCTGGAGAGCAATATGGAACTATGCCCAAAAAGCAATAAAACTGTTGATACCCTTTGACCTATCGATTCCAATTCTAGGTCTACATCCAGAAGAAAGTATAAAAAAAGGGAAAAGTCTCACATGTTCCAAAATATTCATAGAAGCTCTTTTTTTGTAGGGTCAAACAATTGAAAATTGAGGGGATGCCCATCAATCAGGGAATGGCTAAACAAGCTATAGTATATGAATACTATGGAATACTATTGTTCTATAAGAAACCATAAATGGTTGGACTCTAGAGAAGGATGGAATGACTTATAGGATCTAGTGCTGAGCGAAGGAAGTAGAATGAAGGGAACAATGTACACATCAACAACAACATTGTGAGATGACCAACCTTGATGGAAGCAGCTCCTCTCAGCAGTTCAGAGAGCAAGGACAATGCTATTAGACCAGCTATGGACTATGTTATCTCCATCCAGAGGAAGAAAAACAAAACAAAACAAAACACACATACAAAAAAAATGCTTCAGAATTGGATGAATGTGGGCGGCTAGGTGGCATAGTGGATAAAGCACCAGCCTTGGAGTCAGGAGTACCTGGGTTCAAATCCGGTCTCAGACACTTAATAATTACTTAGCTGTGTGGCCTTGGGCAAGCCACTTAACCCCATTTGCCTTGGAAAAAACCTAAAAAAAAAAGAATTAGATGAACACTTTATAAAAATTATTTCTTATGTATTTCTTTCCCTTATTCCTAATTCCTCATTCCAAAAATAACTAATATATAAATATGTTTATCAAAATATGTATATATAATGCTAACCTGACTCTTTGCCACTGAGGGGAGGGAGTGGGAAGGGAGGGTGGAAGGAAATTTTGTAACTTAAAAATGGATAGTGGTTGATTGTTGTCCTTCCTGCTTGAAGGATGTGCATATGGATGAAAATAAAAAAAATTGTTTAAAAAAAACAGACAATATATTTTTATTTGCTGTTTAGTGAGAGCTCGGTTTTGTTTACTGAAGCATTTAGTAAATGGAGGGGCTGCATAAAATCCCACTGCAGGTTGGATGTGGCTGTGGGCCAGATTTTGGACAGCCCTGTATTAAAGGATGGAAGTGATGACTGAGGAAGGAGATAAGAGGTTCAGGGAATTTTGCCTACACAGCTTCTGAGGTTCTGGTTAGGGTTCTGCTAAAATGCCATGAAAGACCAAAGTTCAGTACTTCCAGGAAGGCTAGTGAGAAGAAATGCAAGATCACTCTTGGGGTCTCTGAAAAACTTTGAAATCAGTTGTGGGATATAGAAAACACTGGCACAAAAATACCCAGCATGAATTATCCCCATAAAAGAAAGTCTTATGCTCTGTGAGCAAAGCAGAATTGAAGTAACTCAAAAAAAAAGATATGAGATAACACAAACTTAGAGAATTCACCCCAAATATTTATGTGGGATATTTGTGCCTGACCTGTGGTAAAGCTTTCTGGGCTTATGTTGGTCCGTTCAGTCATAGCTGGATACATTGTACCTTGATCCCAACAAAGTGATATAATTATGGTCCTCTTCAAGCAGGGAGGACAACAATCAACCACTACCCATTTGAAAGTGAGGAAATATTGAGTCAATAATGAATTAAAGGCTTATATAATTGTGTTGGAGATTGGCCCAGGATTTCCTTTCACAAGAAGAGTAATTTATTTTATCACTCTCTCTCTGATTGGATGATCATATATATTTTAGGATCATTCCTGTCCCCCTGAAATTGCATCGCCCCTACATTGGTGTCCACTACCCTAACCCCTTGCAGAAGAGCCAAAGAGAAAAGAAGACAAAAGGAAAGGAGCTATATTTAGTACCTCTCAGCAAAGCAATAGTAAGAAAAGGAGACAATGGGAATGCTTTTCATACCATCTAGACTTTTTTTCCCATAGTAATGTCAAAATGTGTCTGAGAGAACTAGGATCAAAGGATAACAGAGAATAAAATTTTTATAGTTCGAAGATAGTTCAGATGCCATATAGTCCAACCCAGAGCTAAAAAAAAATAAAGAATTCATTCTACAACACACATGACAAGTGTCACTGATGTCACTGAATCTTTTCTTGAAGGCTTCCACTAAATTGTATTCCACCTCCTCTCCAACCAGACCTTTTTTACTCTGGGTTAGCTATAATTGTTCTGGATTTTTCTCCTGATATCAAGCCTAAAATTTCCTCTTTGCAACTTTTGATTAGTTCTTCTGGTTTTATATTGTATAGCCACAATCCAAGCCTAATCCCTCTTCTTCTCAAATTTTCATTACCTTTTCTTTCTTTTTTTTGCTTGCCCCACTATTGACTCCAGTTGAGTTTGCAATCTACCAAGTGCCCCAGATCAGAGGAATGAAAAGCTTTAGAGAACCTGTTAGTAGGGTAAAATAAGGTTTTTAAATGATCTTTTATGTAGTTCTGCAATCCTGTGAGTGATCCCATTAGTAGTTGTATCAAGCATTATCATCATGATTATACAAATGGAGAAATAGAGGCTCAGAGGTGATTTGCCCATGGTCAGAGAACTGGTGGATATGTGACCCAAGATCTCTTGAGTCTAAGACTATTGTTCTTCAAATTATATCCTGCAGTAACTTGGCATGCATCAGAAAATATGAATCTTGGGGAAGCTAGGTGGCATAGTGGATACAGCACTAGAGTCCGGAAGACCTGAGGTCAAATCTGGCCACAGACACAATAATTACCTAACTGTGTGATTTTGGGCAAGTCATTTAACCCCATTGCCTTGCAAGAAACAAAAACAACAGAAAAAAAAAGAAAATATGAATCTTTGCTAAGCCAGAAGTGACTGGGAGAATTGAAAGGAAGTCTAAAGCTAGAGAATAGCATTAAAAACATTTTTTTTCTTTCTAAACATATTCCTAAACCCCTTGGGTATTCCCTTTTCTCCCTATCACCAGCTGTTGGGGCTTGGAGACGAGTCTTCTAACTTGAGGTTTTTTTTTTCCTTTCTTTGGAGAGAGAGAAGGGGTAGCAACCTCTGGGACTGGTAGAAAAAGGCAGCTCCCCTGGGGAGTCATCTCTAAGACCACAGAATCCAAAAGAACTTCCTTTTTATCTGTTTATAATGTATTTGCCTATGGCTTTTACTTGGGGATACTTTTATTAAATGTTCTATTTTTATAAAAAATATAGATTAAACTATAAACTATACTATATATCTTATAAATATTATATTATAAATATATTTTATTTATGTATAGATATTAAATACATTTTTATCAAAGAAATTGTTTATTTGAACCCTCAGTCTGTGGTCCGTTACCCCTGATGAATCCATGAAGGACAATGAGGACAAATTCTTTACAATTCATCAAGTGCTTTCCTCACCACTATGTGATACATGGAGAGAGTTTTCTGATCTCTATTTGAAGACTGTTCTATCCCTGTGACTAAAGGGAGCATTAGGACTTCTAGGCCCCTGACAAATCTATCTGAATGCCTAGAAGGGTAAACATCCCCTCCCATCTGCCTTTTTTATCATTAGAACTTTGTCTCTGAGTTAAAATTCCCTGTGGGAAGAAGTTATATGGTAAATGGGCTTGTTTGACTTAAGCTAAAATGTCCCCAAAGTAACTGATGTATCTCTTAGCCCTATGTGTCCAACAAACCACTGTCAGTAAAGCAACTATATTTTCAAATCAGAAACTGAGAACCATGGGCTAAATAACTAAATAGTTAGTGTGTGTATACCTACATAGGTATATGTATACCCAAAGGAGCATAAAAATACTAATTATAACTGTACTATTATATACTATATTATATGCATGTATATTTGAATACATATTTGCATTGTATATTGTGTGAATACATTGTATGTCTATATACATACATGCATACATTCACATATATATTTACATATATAATTAAAATTGGGATTGTCTGGGAAAATCTGGACAGATTGTTGTGAAAAGGAGCAAAAGCAACAAATAGGTATAGTACAAGTTTTTGTCTTGGCAGGGCAAAAGCAATGATAGGATAAGAAGTCAGGCACTTGAGAAAATAGATTATTATAACAAAGGGTCTAGATGGGGAAGGAAAAGTCACCGTGGCTGAGGTGGGTTGGTGGAGTAAGTCATGGAAAATGAGGATTTTGGAGATCTGGGAAGTTAAGCGTTTGAGGAGTATCAAGTGTTTTGAGGGCAGATCAACTGTGTGTTTGTGTTGAGGGTCCCTATTATGAAGGCAAGAATCAGGGAAGATAGAAATCCTATGATCCAGGCACTGAACTCATTGAGGAAGGAAGGAGAATATTCTGAACAGCTACTAAAGTCTTAACTGACTGAGAAATAGAGACTAAATGAACCTCAAAGCTGGAGAGAAGATTTGATATTGATATAGGGAAATAATGGAAATGACAGTAGAAAGCAAGGAGTAGGGGTAGCTAGGTGACGTAGTGGATAAAGCACTGGCCTTGGAGTCAGGAGTACCTGGGTTCAAATCCGGTCTCAGACACTTAATAATTACCTAGCTGTGTGGCCTTGGGCAAGCCACTTAACCCCGTTTGCCTTACAAAAAAAAAAAACTAAAAAAAAAAAAAAAAGAAAGAAAGGAGTATTCTGACTCCCCTAACATGATCAGGGAGTGAAAGTACATCCAAGTTCTAGAAGGGATGCCTAGAGAAGATAGGTTATCAAGGAAGAGCTGCTCCCATCTTACTTGTCCTTTGCTTATTCTACTAATTGTATTGGCCAAAAAGGAGGGGGAAATCTTGTTTTCCTTAGAAACTGTGTTAATCTATTTTCTGCGGAGACTGAGGTAGCATAGTGGGAGTATATTCTCCAAGATCTTAATGTGCAAGAAAGTTTGTATTTATGTCCATGCTGTCCTTTCTCAGTAAATAAATATCTTGTCATAAAAACTAATTGGTGTTAATTGATTTAAAGGAATTGGAGCAGTAATCACTGTTGGTAAATTATAAGCTTCATTTGTTTAAAAACATCCTCTTTTTCTGTATACAAAGTTCAATCACATCTCTGTACCTTTAGGTGGGGTGTACTCCATGTTCTGAATATACCCCTTCCTTAATTCCACTTCATAAAATACTTTGTGCTTACTTTTCCATATGCTGTGAGATTCTGGAATAATTCTTTCAAAGTGAGACCAATTATATCTCTCTTTCAGGGTTCTAGGAGTGAACCTGACAAGCAGCAAGAATTTCTTTCTTGAGTACTTTGATCCCCCATTTTAGTGTTTTTTATTTCCCCTTCCCATTGTTAGCTTCCACTCTATATAAAACTGTCATTATTATGTATTGCTTGCTTTTATTTTTTAAATATATAAAATTTCTTCTCTTTGTTCTCTTCTGTGCTTTTTAAAAAGATGTTTCAATGACTTCCTTTTTCCCCCTTTTTCCTTCCTTTCTTTTTCTTTCTTAGTTGCTTCCTTGATTTCTGTATTCTTTTAGTTACTTCTACTACATATTGCTTGCTTTTGTTTTTTAAATATATAATACATTCTCTTATTTTTTCTCTTCTGTGCTTTTTAAAAAAATGTTTCAATGACTTCCTTTTTTTCTTCCTTCCTTTCTTTTTTCTGTCTTAATTGCTTGCTTGATTTCTGTTTTCTTTTAGCTACTCCACCTGTATCTTCCACATTCTCACTCCCCCATTGGGATTAGGGAAAAAAAGAAAACAAAATAGAGGAAAAAAGCAAAATAAACTCTGACATTGTCCAAAAGTAAATTAACCTTCCTTGCATTATGTAACTCTTTTGACAGTGTGGTGGATCATATAGGTCCATTCTCCCTTATTCTGCATTTTGAAATTATCACCAGTCTGTCAAGAGGTGGGTAGGATGCTTCATCATTAGTCCCCTGAAGTTGTGATTGCTCATTGCACATCTCTTAGAGTGTTTTTTCCCCCACTCAATTTCCACTGAGATTCTCAACCTTTTGTTCCTCCAAATGATTTTTTTCTATTTCTTTTTTTGTTTGTTTTTTTGCAAGGCAATGGAGTTAAGTGACTTGCCCAAGGTCATATAGCTAGGAAGCATCAAGTGTCTGAGGTCATATTTAAACTCTGGTCCTGCTGACTCCAGGGTCAGTGCTCTATTCACTGTACCACCTAGATGCACCCCTCTCCAAATGAATTTTATTTTTTTTCTAGCCTTATAAAGAAATCTTGATAGTTTGGTATGGAACTGAATGAGTAAATTTAGGTATTATCATTTATATTATATTGATACAACCTATCCATGAGCAATTAATATTTTTCCTAATTATTTAGGTCTGCCTTGTCATGTCAAGGCAGTTAGGTGGCACAGTAGATAGAGTTCTACACCTAGATTCAAGAATACTCATCTTCCTGAGTTCAAATCTGGCTTCAGATTCTTATTTCTTGTGTGACCCTGGACAAATCACTTAATCCTATTTGCCTCAGTTTCCTCATCTGTAAAGTGAACTGGAGAAGGAAATGACAAACTAGGAAACCTCAAATGGGATCATAAAGAATTGAACACAACTGAAAAATGACTCATCAGGAGCCATATTCATATACCTTCTCAAATCTCTCCCTACTCCAATCCATTCTCCACTAAAGCTGTCAGATTAATCTTCCTAAATCTTCAGATCACCTTCCATTCAATAAATTCTAGTGTCTCCAGATTATCTCCAAGATAAAATATAAAATCCTCTATTTGGCTTTCACTATTTCACAAAAATTGCTGGGAAAACTGGAAAGCAATCTAATAGAAACTAGGCTTAGACAGACATTTCATACCACATAACAAGATAAGGTCAAAAGGGGTACCTGATTTAGACATAATGGATACTATCACAAACAACTTAGGGGAACAGAGGAAAAAATTACCTGTCAGATTTATGGATAAAGGAAGAGTTTATAACTAAACAAGAGATAAGGAGAATTACAGGAAATAAAAATGGATAATTTTCATTACATGAAATTAAAAGGGGGTTGCACAAGCAAAATCAATATAGTCAAAATTATAAGGAAACAGGTAACCAGGAGGAGAGATGTTTATAGTCAGTTTCTCTGATAAAGTTCTCAGTATTCAAATATATGAAGAATTGAAATATATGAAAACGAGTCATGCCTCAATTGATAGATGGACAAAGGATATGAATAATTTTCAGAGGAAATCAAAACTATCTATTTTTATAAATCACTAATTATTACAGAAATTCACATTAGAGCAACTCGGAGGTAACATCTCAAACCTATTAGATTGGCAAATATATAGAAAAGGAAAATGACAAATTCTAAAGGAGATATAGAAAAATAGGGACACTAATGCATTGTTGGTGGAGTTGTGATATGGTCCAACCATTCTGGAGAATGTTAATTGTGTCTGAAGATCTATAACACTATAGTTACACTTTATTCTGGCAATACTGCTGCTAGGTTTGAATCCCAAAGAGATTTTTTTAAACATTATAGTTATAAATAATTATAATAGCTCTTTTTATACTAAAAATCTAGAAATTTAGAAGATGCCTAAGGACTGTGGAATGACTGAACAAATTGTGAATTATAATTGTGATCAAATATTATTGTGCTATAAGAAATGATAAAGTGAATGGTTTCAGAAAAATCTTGAAAATTGTGAATGAAAAGATACAAAGTGAAGTAAACAGAACCAGGAGAACATTGTACACAGTAACAGTAACATTGTAAGGATTATATTCATTCAAGTCCAACAGTGCATGATCCCAATATTGGGTTTGCTTGGCAAAAAAAACTGGAGTAGTTTGCCATTTCTTTCGCCAGCAGATAAAAGCTCTTTTTTTTTTGAGTGTTGGAAAAGTATTTTTTCTAAGTGTTGAAGGGCACAGAGTGCTGGAACTGGAGTTAGGGAGACCTACAAATTCTACCCCAGTCACACACTAGTTGTATGATCCTGGGCAAGTCACTTAACCTCTGGCTGCCTCAGTTTCCTTATCTATAAAATGGGAATAATAATTAAAAAAACCTCCCCCATAAGATTGTTATGAGGATAGAATAAGACAGTATTTGCAAAATACTTTGAAAAATCTTAAAAGATAGCCAAAACAGCTAATAATAATAATAATAATAATAGCATGTATCTGAACAGCTTTAAAATTTGCAGTGCACTTTACATGTGTTAACTAATTTGCTTCTCACAACCCTTTGAGATAGGTACTATAATTAATCTCATGGGGTTAAAAAAAAAGTTAAAACATTTGCCCAGGGTCACACAGTTAATTAGCATTTGAATTCAGGTCTTCCTGACTTCAAATATTCTACCCTTACCATTGCTCCATCCAGCTCTCCCTGTATAAATGTTATCATCATAATTATCACTACCATCACCATCTCTATCATCATCATCATCATCCCTGAAAGCTTTGATTTTGGGCTATGATGTTCTTGAGAATTTTCATTTGGGGATTTCTTTTAGGAGTTGACCATTCTATCTTCACCTAGCTTTCTGGGTTCTTAAGAGACCTGAGCAGTTTTAATTTATGATAAAGCTCTTTTTTTTTTAGTCTTCATCATAAGTTAATCTGATACTCTTAGATGATCACTCCTTGACCTGTTTTCCAGGACAGTTGTTTATGATAATATATACATTATGGTTTTTTCATTCTTTAGAATTTATTTTAATCACTGTTCACACCATCCACAATTCCAAAGGACTTATGATGAAACCTGAAATAGAGATGATAAGACCAAGTACAGACTGAACCATACTTTTTTGGTAGGGTGGAGTGGAACTGAGGAACAAGTCCAATTTAGGAATTTTTTTTCCTTGAGTGTACATGTTTGTAAAAATATTTTGATTTTCTTGTTTTTTCCATGAGGGAAGGGAGAGAGGTAGGTGGGAGGGAAAGAAATTGGAACTGTGTAAAAATAAAATTTTATTTTTAAAATATTTGTTGATGTCTCATGCACTTTTCTCTTTGACCCAATTTAATTTCCACAAAGTTCAGTTTTGGCGTTAGGTTTATCACTGTCTATTGTAAGGTATTAATTCTCCTTGCCCTTCTTTTGAGCTATTCTATTTTGTATTTCTTATTTCGTTTTGCCTAAGTGATCTTAGAGGCCTTATGATTTTTACTCTCAGGTTTTCTTTGTTATGAGATTACTCTCATAACAGTTCAGCACTTGCTTACTTTGGACTTTTTTCAGTCCTGAGTATTTCTTATGTTCAGTATTTTATTCTGTTTCTTCTTATCTCCAACCTTACTTTTTGGATTGGTGCCCTATCCTTCTATTAAATGCCACTCCTATACATCTAGATGTTGTGAGGAAGTCCCAGTTGTTCCTGAATGAGGTGGTTCAAATCATGTCATACCTTGTGCAGAAATTGTTGGCCTTATCTTCTGCTGTGGCTCAAGTCCAGGGTGCCTGTGTACTAGACTGGGTGCAGGTTGCCTGCATATTGCACTGGTGCTGTGACTAATATTTCTAGGTTATCACATCATGGATTGCTCTAGCTCTGATTCCTACTATGGTACTAGACCTCTTCAAACACCTTTTCCCTAATCTGGCTTATTGCTAATCATAGTTTCTGCAGGGTTCTAGAACTCTTTCATGCAGTTCTAGACTATATAGAGGGTCTTATAATTATCTTTGAGGTTTTTTTTTAACGTATATTTGCTTCTTCTGGTACATTTTTAGAATTCTAGACCCTGACATGTTGCTATCCTTCCACAATTCTTTCTTCCTCTCCCTTTAAAGAAATTTTATCCTCCTCCTCCCTACCATACTGATCTCTCTCCATCTCCCATATATACCCTCTCAGGTAAGTACTTGTATATTTGTCCCTTCCATCTCATTTCTTTAATTCTGCCTCCTGTATCTATCACAGGATATTAAAGGAAAGAAAGAGAGTATGCCCCTCCAGAAATCTCCTTAACTTTTTCCCTCAGTGTCCATGGGAAGAGGTGGTGACCTGGGAATGGCCCAAGTCCTGCAGTGGAGAGTTTTCCTTTTGGAGAGTGGTCAAGGGTCTCTTATGGGTGGACTCAGATGTTGTTTCCAGCACAATCTAGATCAGATTGAAGGTCAGGCCATGGCTTAGATTAGATTGAAGGAATATTTTAACAGAGAGATAAAGGAAGAAGGAAGATTTCCTTAACAATGCAACCAAAGATCTACAAAATTTGTCTCCAATTGACTTCAGTACTCCCTATGCCCATGGTTTTCTGCATCAATATGATCTAATTCATACATGAAAGAATTTTCTTCTGCATAACCTGTTGTTCTCATATAGCCTCTGCATGAAGTCTTTCAAGAGGAATTTACCCACCATATCACAAGGAAGCTTGTTCCAAGTTCATCCCACTTTTGTATAGTTAATGAATAGTCAATAAACATTTATTGAATACCTACTATGTGCCAGAAAATAAGAAAAAAGACAATCGCTGTCCTCAAGGTGCTTACAAGCTAATGAGGGAAGAAAATATACAAAAAGGAGGCTGAAGAGAGACTGGAGAAGCAAATAGCATGATTTTGCAGTGGGAACCAAGAAATAGTTGATGGGTAATGATGTTATCTGGTATATTGTTAGCTCTATAAAAGAAGGTTTTGGAAAGAACTCTCCAGTCAAATGGGAGAGACAACAGAGTGCTAAGGAGCTATCAAGTTTGAATCAATCCCCATGTAGATGAGATTTCAAGTGTTAAACTTATCCTGGAAGTGACTTGATGTTCATGGAGACAAAACCAAGCAGATCTGCATAGAAAATGAAAGTGTTTGGGAAGGTTCTCTTGATCTTCAGCCTAAAATGGTCCCTGAAACTTCCACTATTGCTTCTGCTTCTGCTTTCTGGGGAAAAACAGAAAAAATCCACACATCCTACATACAAAAGTTTTCAAATACTTTTGGATTAGTTGTTGTATGACAAGAAATAAAGGTCCTTTTCCATCCTGACTGCCTTCATCTGGACACTCTCCAGCTTATCAATGTCCTTCTTAGACTGGGGGGAGGAGAAGAAGATAGCTGAACACAATTGTCTAGATGAGGTCTAAGAAAGGGTGATGACAGTGGCACTATCCCTTCTCTATTTCCAGGAGCTATATCTTTCTTAGTACACAATAGATTGTTGTTTTGTTGTTGTTGAGCTGCCACATCACTCTAATGACTTATAACAAATGTGCAGTTCACTTAAACCAGGGGTCTTTTTCAGCTAAACTATGTTAACCATGTCTCTCTTATCTTGTACTTCTGAAATTGATATTTTTTACACCTAAATGTACAGTTTACATTCATCCTTATTCAATTTTATCTTAGTAGATTCTTTCCCATTCTTCCAAATTCTGTCATCCATTCAGTGAGTTAGTTGTCCATCTCAGTTTTGTGTCATTTGCAGATTTTGTGAGAATGTCATCTAGACATTTATTTCATTGATGAAATTGTTAAACAGCACAAGTTCAAGAATAGATCCCAGAGGAAACCCTCTGTCATATTGACACTGAACCATTTAACTAATAGCTCCTCTTTGAGTACTACCAAGATTTCTGAAATCATCTAACTATATATCTGATCCATATATATCTCCATCTTCTCCTCAATGAGATATGTTAGCAAATCATTGTCATAGCCCAGAGCATTCCCTTCATTTACTAGTTAATAATCTTGTTAAAAATGGAAAAGAGAAAATTGTGGTGTGACTTATTCTTGATGAAGCCATGCCAGTTTTTGGTAATCACCACTTTTCCTTTCTAGATGCTTGCCAGCAATCTCAAATTTCCCCAGACATTGAAGTCAAGGTCAGTGATCCATAGTTCTCTTCTCTTTTCTAAAAGTTAGAACATTTGTCCTTGGTTAGTCTGGTAGTACCTGTCAAGGTACCTTTTTCCCAGAGCTAAGTGGCCTGACAGCAATCCTTTGTGCTCTAGATGATCTCACTTTCTGACAAAGTGTATTGTTTTAACGCACCAGGTAATACTGAGGGATTTAGCTTCCCCTAATTTCTAGGAACTTGAGAGTCAACATACTGCAGCCTAAAGTCATCCATCATATCACTTGATATGCTCACAATCCCTGGTTTTGGTAATTGCCAAGTAAACCACTGAGGGATATAGCTCCCCATAATTTCCAGGGATCTGAAAGTCAATGTACTGCAAAAAAAAAGTCATCCATCATCTCACTTGATATGCTCACAATTCTCATTTTTTGTAATTGCCAGGAGAACTAAATAAAGTACTGCACTCCTGTACCATTATGCTAACTTTGGCTTTGTACCCTGCTGAACAATCACAAGGCTCAGCATCCCTTATGTAAGGATTCTGATGTGTCTGATGAAAACAAACACAAGAGAACCTTGTATTGTCTCAAAAATGTCTACATGCATGGACCTGCCACGAGAATGATTGTGTTGTGGTTTAGCCCCTTTTTGGTTTTTAAAATGTTTATAAACTCTGCCTTTGGTTTAACAGGTTAAGCCCTCCTACTCAGGAAGGATGGGTGGGGAGGGGGGAAGAGGATTTCACTTGCAAGTATTTTCCTCTCTCTGAAATGAATTAAATTTATGATTCCTGACTCTCCTGTCTGTAATCTGCTCTAATCTGCTCTAGTCACCCACAGGATAGAGACTGGTTCTGATCCAGTTAAAATACATCTTCTGATTTCAAATATCACTATTAAATGCTCAGTAATCACATCACTTACTTTTAACACTTAAGATGTAATTATCTTGAAGGTTAAGTTGACAGAGTTTTCCATTGTTCCCAGTCCTAAATGGTGTTGGGGGAAGTTCTGGTGGGAAAAATGATACCAAGTCTGCAGCTTTTGGTATCTTCTGCTTTTTGTCATATACCCCTACCTGCAAATTGTCATTTTCTTACTACCTTAGGGAGGAACTGAGATTTAGGGGTCCCACCTTGTTTGCTGAAGTTATCTGGATTATTTTAAAATTACCTATAAAAGCTGTCCTGACCTTGAAGCCACTACTGATCTCCAGTAAGCATCAGTTAAGGTGTTGCCATCTTGAAGTACTTATTATAAAGTTCTTTTAATTTCCTTTGCCTTGTTAATAAGGGTGAAAACTCAAATGAAGAATTTTTCTTTCAATATTTCATCTGGGCAAGCTCCCCTGAATTTATCCAGAATAGCTAATGTGTACTCTTACTATCTCCTTATTGATCTTAAATATCAATTCCCTATTAGCCATTTTTTGTTTCATCATTTCTGCTATTATAATGACAAAAACTATTCTCCATAGTAAAGAAAATAAACAAACAAAAAACAATTTCGACCAGCTCTACCTACTTTCTATTATAAGTTATCATTGTCGCATCTGCTCAAAGCAAAGTTCTTATCCTATCTTTGATAAATGGCCATTTTCACTGTCTTAGTTTACATCAACAGATTCACCTCATTCAGAAATTTATCATTCTCTGGGTGGCTAGGTGGCGCAGTGGATAGAGCACCGGCCCTGGAGTCAGAAGTACCTGGGTTCAAATCTGACCTCAGACACTTAATTATTACCTAGCCATGTGGCCTTGGGTAAGCCACTTAACCCCATTGCCTTGAAAAATCTAAAAAAAAAAAGAAATTTATCATTCTCAATGCATTTTCTTACAGTCATCTTCTATTAACTGGCCTTGCTTCTATCTTCTGGACATTAATCTTAAGCCAAAAACGGGCTATATCACAACACAATCATTCTCATCGCAGGTCCATCCATGTAGACATTTTTGAGACAATACAGGTTCTCTTGTGTTTGTTTCCTTCAGACACATCATCAGAATCCTTACAAAAGGGATGCTGAGCCTTGTACCTCTACATAGATCCCTTTTGATAAATTCCATTTTTCCTCCTTTATGAAATTGTCTCTCTTTGTGTCTTCAGAATTTTATTCTGAAATATCTCCCATCCCTCCTGTCCCATCTTCCTTTGTAGTGTCCTTCTTTTCCTTCCTATCCTGAGCATAAAATGAGACATTTTTAAAAATGTTTTGTAAACCTTAAGTACTATATAAATACTAGTTATCATTATCATCATCATTTCTGTCTGTGTTTAACCATTCTTTTAGTCTCTGAAGACCCCAAAATGAATTTTTGAGGTTCCCATCACACAATCTCACTTATCATAATCTGCACTATTTGTTTCCCATTCCATCCCCATTTCCACTACAACAAATGGACATCCAAGGAAGAGAGTGCTAAAGAAAACTCAATCAGACAGTTACTTCTTCATATAGAAAGTAAGCAATTGTCTGAGATTAGGTATTCTACTTCCTTTATAGTTATTCTAGACCAATGCCCTTGGTGCTCATAAACCAGAGCACAACTGCCACCTACATAGATTCATCTGCCTTCTACTAAAGAATCTATGTCTACCTCTTTCCTCCTGAGCCCTTTGGTGCTAAAGGTAGCTCTGCTGCTCTTGGGTAAGTCAGTCCCAGGGGAGTCTCCTAGGGCTCTGGGGACAGGAATTTCAGGATGGGCAATCTGGGAACTCAGGCTATTCTCATGAAACAGAGTCCACTAATAGAGCTAGAAATGGGAGAGAGTAAGGGAAGTAGGCACAGGTTCATTTTCCTAACCCATTCAAATCTGGTTCTCTGGCATTGTGATGAGAGAATCATAGATTCTAAGGACTTAAGTGTAGAAAAGGATCTCAGAAACCATCTAATCCAAGCCATACCAGAATAATATTCCCTACTGCTTTTGCTTGAAGAACTCCAGGATATCCACACCTCCTAAAGCAGCCCATTTCATTTTCAGTCAGTTCTATTGGAGAAAAAAGTTTCTCCTTCATCAATGTGTAACCCAAAACTGAAAATTGGTTTTCAATAAGTTCTGACCATTCTCTTTATCTCTAATCAAATCTGCCTCTACAACTTCCAGACATTACTCCCACTGTCTTTAGGACTAAACAGAAAAAGTTGAATACTTTAGCAATAGCCCAGTTGAGTCATATCTTTGTGCTCTCCTCAAGTATTCATTACAACATTGTTTTACAAATAGAAGGAACTTTTTGAATTTAATTTTCTTAGAAACTTGAGCTTCAGGATGACATTCCCTGTCCCTACTGCCAAAGACCTCAAGTACAATGCATCCCTCCCCTATCTATTCAACCCAGCAAATAATTCAGTAAAATTTGTTAAGCACCTACTGTGTGTTCAACACTGTAGTAACCAGCCTTCAATAAGTCAATCAAATCTATTCAAGCCCTGTGCTCAGCTAAGAATACAAGGGAAATGAAGGAATCCCTACTCACAAGGAGTTTACATGCTAATATAGAAAATAAGTACATAACATATCTACATATACATATATATAGTTTTATGTAGAACAAATAGGCATTAAGTAGTTTTTTTACAGTGTCATTTAGGAGGAAGAACACTAGCAATTGCATCTTAAAATTTAATAGTGGAAGGTACTTAGTGGTGTGGGGCAAATGGGAAGTGCGAATAGAGTCAAGTCATATTAAATCCTAAACCTTGCTTTTTCTTTGCCCCTCCTCCAATATTTTTTACTCCAAGTAAATCAGATTAAAATATACATCAGGGAAAGTCATGAAAGAATAAAAAGAAGTCAGTTACAAAATTAGAACAAGCCAAAGGAAGGGAGAGTGTGGAGCATGGTCTTGGGAGGTCCACTTTAATCATTTGCTTTAGTGAGGAAGAGCCACCTTATGTTTAGCACTAGAAGAGACTCTGGAGTCCATCCATTCAACCCCTTCACTTTACCAATAAGAATTCTGAGGCACAGAAAAGTTCAATGACTTGCCCAGGGTCATATAGCTAGTCTGAGGAAGGAATTGAACTAGGACTTCCTAATATTATGTTTAGCTCTCTCGTAATTACACCAGAGTTCAACACCAGCTGCCTCACTGTCCTTTACAGGGGTAGAGAAGAAATGCAGTTAGAGATATAACAGGCCAGGAGTTTTTATCCAGTTCCTTAAATTGATCTGAGAGCTGCTCTTTCCCCCAGTAATTTCTATCTACAGGTTCTGGTTGTGCCCTCTGGTGTAACAGCTGAATCTGTTTCTTCTTCCACTTTACAACTCAGCTGAAATTTAAGGACCATGCTAGGATATTTAGGATATTGCTATTATTATATTATATTATATTATATTATATTATATTATATTATATTATATTATATTATATTATATTATATTATATTATATTATATTATATTATATTATATTATATTATATAATACTGCTATTATATTGCTATTAGGATACTTATAGGATACAGGTGCTTGCATTCAGTGAATACCATCCCCCAACTTGGGGCATTTGTTTTGAAGCTCTATTCCTTTTTCCAAATGATTCAGGGTTGCTTTTGGTCAAGATGTTAGGAGACACCTATTTTGTAGAGCTAAGGCCCAGCAAGAAGGCTGTGCCCTGAACTTGGCAAAACAACATCCTTTGCACTTAACCTCTGGAAAAATCACATCATTACTGTGTTGCTTTGACCAACACCAGGTGTTCTCTGAGCTCAGTTAAGTTTTGATCATGAGGCCCTGCTATGAATCAAACTTGTCTTATTATTGCTGTTACCCCTCATGGTCAGGACCACAGATCACTGTGGTAGCCATTGGAAGAATTATTAAGAGCTCCCCACTCTGCCTCACATCTCCCCACACTAGGGGCAGGGCCCCAGCATGTGTGTACTTGCTTGCAAGCCATTTCCCTCACTTTGAAATTAGACTTCTGTTCAATTTATGACTCTCCAGCATGTTCAGTTCAATTCCACTAACCTACAAGTTAAAGGTTGGTTCTGTCCAGTTGACAATTACCCTTGGGATCTGAAAAAAATCATTAAAAGGAAGGATTGGTCAGATTATCTTAACCACGTTATTGTACATTATTAGAAGAATTACCCTTTAATTGAGTGATTTTGTGATGAACTAACCATAACATTCAGGAAAGAAAGAACACAGGAATAAATAAAATTTAGCAACTTGAGAGAGTTTATTCACTAATGACAGTAAAAATCTCAAAACAAAGAGAACTATCCTCAGAATGTGTATCTTGAAGGATAAATGGCTATTGGGAAAGGGGAAAATGGGTATGCCCTAGGCATCCCAAGGAGAATTTTTCTAGCTGAGTTGGGAGATGAGTGGGGAGGAGGGATCAGAGGGAGAAGAGGTAACTTTTTATTTTCCATCTCAGATGGAATTTTCCAGATGATTTAATTTCCTTCTTCTGAGGACTTTGGTCTGTGATTAGTTGAATGAAATGAGATAGGAAGAGAGGGCTCAAAAGGTTCATCCTTCTTATCTCTGCGTAGTTTTATCTAAAGAAAATACTAAAAAAAACCCTACTCCACTTGGGATGACCTGAACATATCACAGCTTTAAAAACAGGAAGATCTTCTCCACAGTTTTGAGATGTAAGTCAAAGTATAAGTAGCTAAAAACAATCACAAATATTGTAAGAACTGGTGCCTATTCTGTTATCACTCTCTTATTTGACCATAGCCCTGGGGAATGGCCTAGTGGTTTATTCCTCCAGAGAATACAATTTAGCCTTAATTTTCCCCTTGAATTCTACATATTAATTTTGACCTAGATAAAAGTCATTTGAATGAATAAGGGAAAACTTAACAAGAATTCCAATGTTGAGGAGAAAAGAGGTTTCAGCATATCAGTATAGGTACATAAACATGTATACATTCTCTATCAAGAAATTTCAGGTCATTTATGTTCAGGGAAAAACAGTTACAATATTATAGTTAGTGAAGTTACAATAATCCTGAATTGTAAACATATCCTTATATACACTGCCAACAGGAGTATAGAACTAAAGAAACTAGATTTTATGGAAAACTTGGAAATAGTTAAAGTTCCATTGGTCCTGAAGCAGAATTTCGTTCATTGATTACCTTCCTTAAACTACAGAAAAGTAGTATGTCATTATATTAATTATCCATAGAGGGAATATCATTTCTGAGATGTTCACTAGGTGGCACTATACTCATTTCCACCAACTATGGTCTTATCAGGTACTCTATTATTCATTCAGAACTTTCCATCCCAGGAAATTGCATGGCACTGAGTGGTTAAGCAGGTTTAAAATTTATAGTAGGGGCAGCTAGGTGGTGCAATGGATAGAGTACAGGCCCTGAAGTTAGGAGGATCTGCGTTCAAATTCAACCTCAGACACTTAATAATTACCTAGCTGTGTGATATCAGGCAAGTCACTTAACCCCCATTGCCTTGCAAAAAGCAAAAAATAAAATAAAATAAAATTTATAGTAACCTGGTTCTGAATTTAGATTAATGAATAATTGAAAAGAATTTTTATGAAATCACAGTTTAGAGCCAACCCTCAATACCATGTTTGAACTTTCCTCTCTCAGGGTAGGCAAATGTCTCCTGCCCACCCCACCCCCAAATCCACAAGTAATGGCAATCAGCAAATGTGGCAATCACTATGGTAACATGGTTTATTTAACATAACAAAAATGCCAGGGCAAAGATTTCAGTACTTCCACAAAGGAACTCTAACGCCAGCCAGACCCCAAAACCTCCTCCTGCTTGCCCTCCTAGCTTTATTCCACTGCCACCCAAACTGAGGAAAATCAAAGGGAGATGTTGAATTTCTGCTGACCTACCTTGAGATCAAAACTGTAAGCAAGAGAAAACAAAGTGAAGAGAGAGAGAGAGACAGCAGTCTTCCTTTTTCTCATGAATATGAAATAGCTGCCAGTCTTCCTAATCTGATGCAGTTAGTTGCTGGTGTCTCTAACCTCCAACTCATTTTGGGTCATCTTCACAGGATGACCTCAGGTAGAGTTTGAGCCTGGTAGACAAAAGTGTCAGTAGAGGGCCACACCCATAGTATTAGTCCAAATGCTATGGCTATACCTCTTTTAATCTAGCATGGCAAACAGGAAGATTCCTTCAAAGAGCAAAGAAAGGAAGAGGATGCCAAAATACAGATCTCATTTCCTTCCTTCTGCTACATGACTTCCTGTCCATTATGAGCCTGAACTGATGGAAATGCTGATGTTTTCTAGTGAAGAGGAAAGAGCTAACCAATTTCTGAAATGCTCTCTTAAAACTTTTACTTAAAATTGCACTAAGACTTTTGGGATGTGCTGTATATTACTTTAAAGTTTGAAAAAATATTGCACATATTAACTCTCAAGCCTTGCAACCTGTTAGGAAAATACTACAGGTATTATTTTCTCCATTTTTCAATTTTAAGAAATTGAATACTAGGGAGATTAAGTACCTGAACTATAGTCACAATTATTATGTGTTAGAGTTGGGTTAGACTATAACTTCCAAAACTTTGAACACTAAAAACTTCTTATTACAGCCTAAGATGAAAGAGTTGAAAAAGATGATCTTTTACAAGGCAACTGGTAGAGTAGTGGTTAGTGTCCTGGTCCTGATTCAGAAGACCTGAGTTCAAATTTGACCTCAGATATTTACTAATTATGTGATCTTGTCAAAATCATTTAACTTCCATTTCAGTTTTCTTAACAATAAAATAGAGATAATAAGAGCATCGACCTTGGTGTAGTAAGGATTAAATGAGATGACATTTGTAAAAAAAGCTTGTGGTACAGTGACTGGCACAAAGAAAGTACTCTAAAAATGCTTCCTCACTTCTCCCTTTAATGTCCCTTCTAGCTCTAAATCCTATAATTTTCTAGACTCTCAAGTTGGTTATCCAAAGTATTAGCTATCACTCCTAGTTCCACATCCTCCATAAATAATGGCTACACTTTGATTTAAAAAAAATTAACATTGAAGAATTTACCCTTTTAGTAGAGCTGTTCAATGTCATAAAGCCTAGCCTTCATCACTCCATTATGTTTATGAGGATATCATGAGATTGATCATTGGGTTTTTGAAAGTCTTCTAATGATTCTATACTCATGGGTTGGGATTTTTTTCATTCTACCATATTCCTTCAATATGAATATATAGTTGCTTCCCTTCCTTTACATCTTTAAGAAAAAAACTAGATGACTATCCAGATGTTTTAAGGAGACTTTTGTTTGGGAATGAGTTGAATGGTAAGATTTCAAGATCAATCAATCATTAAGTATTGATTAAGCATCTACTATGTACCAGGTACTATGCTAGGCACTAGGATTACAAAGACAAATTTGAGAGTACCTGCCCTCAAGGAACTTTCATTCTATCAAAGAAGACAACATTCATGTGCCCATATATAAAGACAGACACAATAAATGCAAAGTAATTTCAAGGGAGGCAGTATCAGCAACTGGGGGGTTAGACCTCATATAGAAGGGGGTATTTGAGCTGAGTTAAAGGTGCTTCCAGCTCTAAATCAATTATCCTATGACTTTTATCTTTTCTGTGATCACTACTCTGTGTACCAGAGGGAAAATCTCTTAAAGCTTAGATTTAGCTCATGTCAAGGATCTACCTAAAAGGGATAAAGAGAATCTCTTCTTGAAAAGTATTCAATATAAGGCAAGGGAATGAGAATAAACATTTATTAAGTGCCATCTAAATGCTAGGCACTGTGCTTCACACTATATAGATAACATATGATCCTCATAACAATCTTGGGAGGTAGATACTATTCTTTATCCCCATTTTACAATTAAGGAAATTTGTCCAGGGTCACACAGCAAGGGACATCTCAGGCTAGAATTGAATCCAAGTCTTCCTGACTCTTCACAGCACTCTATTGTACCCCAGTACTACCACAAGTGATTTTACAAACATTATCTCTTTTGATATACAAAATAGATTAGATAGAAAAGGATAATTGTTCATTTCTTCTACAACAAAATAAAAACTGAAAATTAAAGACTCATAACTATGGATTGACAAATATATAAAGCACAATATAACAACCAGCATCTCTGTAGTACTCTCCTAGGAAATTAATATTTTAAAATGTTAAAACATTTCATAGGGTAGCATAATAAACATTTCACCTTTATATTGATTCTACTGAGTGGTTTCCTAAAGGTCCACATCTTCTTAGCAAGCCAGGGCATGGTTTAGCTTCATCCTCCTGGAGTTGTTCATCTTCTTCAAAAATCTTTTTTAAGAAGTGACCTTCTGGGGTGGCTAGGTGGCACAATGGATAGAGCACTGCCCTGGAGTCAGGAGTACCTGAGTTCAAATCTTGCCTCAGACACTTAATAAATACCTAGCTGTGTGGCCTTGGGCAAGCTAATTAACCCCATTTGCCTTGCAAAAAACTAAAAAAATTTAAAAAAAAAGAAATGACCTGCTAGGCAGCCAGCATTAGAGCCCAGGGACTCTCAGTCTCTCAAACTTGCTCCTAAGGCAACCTATATTCCATCACAAAATAATTGTTCAATCACCTTGTGTCCGGGGCTGGGGGTGGGGGGAAGAAAACAAAGAGACAGGTTGGACTTTAAAATCCATTCTCAAATTCATCTAGACTAGCTTACATTCTCACTTCCATGAATAGTCAAGGAATTCTCTCAACATCTAGGGAAACCCATAACTGTCAGCAGACCTTCAATAACTATGGATCAAAGACAGGAGCCTAAACTAAAAATAAAGCACTCTATTAGTAAAGTAACAAATGTTCTCATTGATAGCAAAGTCAGATTCTTGGGGTACAGATTCTATTTTTATAATTTCTCAGATCTGCTTTGAGCACACAACCAAGCAATAGCATTTCAGTAATATTTCAGTAGCATTTCAATAACTTGTTATTCTTTAGTTGTTTCAGTCATGTCTGACTTCTGTTGGTGCAACTCCACTTCACTTAATTTCAATTCATGTGCAATTCAATGCATCACTCTGAGATGTCACTATTTCTTTCAAAACATAGGACAAACAACAACAACTGGAGTGTTTTGCCATTTCCTTCTTCAGTTCATTTTACAGATGAGGAAACTGAGACAAAAAGGGTTAAGTGACTTACTCAAGATCACATAGCTAGTAAATATGTAAGGCTGAATTTGAACTCAGGAAGATGAGTCTCCCTGACTCCAAGCCTAGCACTTCATTTACTGTGCCACCTAGCTGGCCCCTGTAGCAATTTAGGATGAAGTAAAGCTTTTGATGGGAGAGTAAGGGATACAAAAAGAGTCAAGTACATTAATCAAGGGAGAAAAGGGAAGCAACTTGGAACATAAGTGGCAGGATTTATCATCAAAATAAGAAATTATTTCCTGTCCAAGGTCAAGAGATAAGGGGAAGAAACTAAATACTTTTATAAATGTGAAAATAATCCTTTTAGATAAAAACTGCAAGGTCTCTTATCCAAGGACAGAAAGTGGTTGTTGCAAACATGGATGAGACCATCTGGTTTACTGTGTCCTTGACTGGAGATAAGAGACTTCCTAATAATAGGCTACCAGGTGGTTGGGGGATTTCAACATTGTTAGTCCCTCAAGATGATGTAAAATAATTATGGTTCTTATTTTTCCCCCACAATAGATACCAGGGCAGAGGTGGGGACTCCCCACCATGACAAGTCCAGGGAGAAACTGTTGGCATTCTATGCCACATGTTCAGAGATCAGGAATAAAAGTTGTTTCTCCTTTTAAAGTTCACCAAGTAAGAAGCTCTTTCTGCCCAATCCTCTTCCTTGTCCAATCTACCCCCTTTATGGGGTGAATGAATACCTAGGGCCCAATCAGAAACCTCTGGTTACATATATTCTTTTTCTCCAGGGGTTCACCAAAAGGGGTCAAGCCCAAGGCCTATCCCCATACATGCCTTATGAGATGGCCCCTGGGAACAATTTTAGATATCTGTTAGTCCAAATACTTTATTGTAAAAATGAGGAAACTTGGATCTCAAGAAAGAGAACAACTTACCCAAAGTTACACAGGTAACTAATAATAGAGCCAAAGGGTCATTTCACTCCAAATTCAGCACTTTTTTCATACCTAACAAAATTGTAAGTTTAACACAAAGTACTAGAAATTTGTCTTGTATGCATTCCTAATAAACTATCAGAGACTGGGTCAGAATTTTCTTTCAAAATGAAAAAGGGGGGAAGGAGATAAGCACTGTGAGATGCCTTCTAGAGGTCTCATCTATAAAAGGGGATAACGGATGGCTTGCTGGGTGGAAACAGGGAGAAGGATCATTAGAAATGAACATCTTGTCAATGCAAATTTTATGAATTAGATTAGAGTATTAATACTCCTACTTGGTTATGAGCATCAGATAATGTATTTTGTAACAATAAAGTGCTGTATAAATGCAAGCTATCTTTATAATCATAATTATTCCTTCCAGAGACTCTGTCCATTCTGATAGTGTCTGACCACTATGCCTGCTGAAACATTTATAGACAGTCTGTTTTGTATTCAATCTTGGCTTTACAAATCTTATTTCTCTCCTTAGATATACTCCAGGGCTTGTTGGCTACAAATCCTGCCTTCCTCTTTTTCTGGGTAGCACAGGAAAATCCACTTTTTGCTTTTATCCCATCATTTCTTTACTTCCTCAAGCTAGATCTGCTTTTATTATCCAGTTCCTTCCTTGAATTGCTCTCAGCTGCCTTCTGCTGCCCAAGATGAAAATTACATTTTCCTTGTCTTCCCAAGTCTTTGCAATTTAAGGAAACCTAATGAATCTCTTCAGAATATTGTTTTTAAATGCATAAAACAGAATACATTTTAAAGGAAAATAATGTTGAAATTAAGATGGTTTTTTTTTCCTGTCTAAGTTTAAATACCCTTGAAATCTAATCCCAACTCTTCGGGAGTCTGTGGACTCCAGAACTATCCGCTACTGGATCAACTTGCTTTGTCTCTTCCCCACTCAAACTCATCTTCCAATCAACTGTCAACCTGATATTCCTAACATGCAGATTTAACTACAACATTTCCCTAATCAATAAACCCCTCTGGCTCCCTTTTCTCTTCAGAATCAAAAATAAAAATTCTTTTTTTTTTGTTCAAAGCCCTTCAGAATGTGGCCCTCCCCCACTTTAGTCTTACATTCTCATCACATATTCTTCAGCCCAATGACCCCGAACTTCCTTCTATTGCTCAAATTGCTCAGGACACATCATTTTTTGACTCAGGGCATTTTTCACTAGCTGTCTTCCCAAGCTTGGAATATTCTTCCTCTTCCTCTGTATTTCCTGGCATCCTTCAAATCACAGATAAAAATCTTGGCTTCTACCAGAAACCTTTCCTGATTCCTCTTAAAACTAGTACCTCCTCTCTGTTGATTATCTGTAATTTGTCCTGTAAATATTTTGTTTTGACATGGTTATTTTGGAGGTTATCTCCCCTATTAGGTTGTAAGTTCTTGAGAGCAGGGACTATCTTTTGCCATTCTTTTTATATCCTTAACACTTAGCACAGTTTGGCACACAATAAGTTGCTCAATAAATACTTTTTGACTGGCTTATTAACTGATTAATGAGGAGTCCTATTCTCCCTACATTAGGAAGTTTTTCCTGACATTGAGCCTAACTTTTGCCTTTTAGCAACTTCCACCAATCTCCCCCATAGGGACAAGTAGAACAAGTTTAATCCCTCTCCCATATAACATCCATTTAAAAATATAAACACAGTTGTCATAGAATCATAGATTTAAAAAATAGAAGATACTTTAAAAGTACAGAAAGGTCAAAGTCTACTACATTCCCAAATGTAGCCTGAACTAGATTAAAATTTTATTTTAGGTTTTTGCAAGGCAAACGGGGTTAAGTGACTTGCCCAAGGCCACACAGCTAGGTAATTATTAAGTGTCTAAGACCAGATTTGAACCCAGGTACTCCTGACTCCAGGGCCAGTGCTTTATCCACTATGCCACCTAGCTGCCCCCCAGATTAAAATTTAATTGTGATATATTTAATAAAGTATTGATTGTATTACTATTATTTTCTAAGAATAAACAGCTAGCAGGGAACATTATATAGGATTTAATGGTCTCTGTTTCTATCTAAGTTTGACAACATTGATCTAATTCAATTTCCTCATTTTTCAGATAATAAAACTGAGACCCAGAGAAGTTTGTTCTTATACAGGTAGTAAGTGACAGAGTCAGGTTCAAACCCAGATCATCTATAACAATAATTAATATTTATATAGTACTTCAGGGTTTGCAACACACTTTTATATTTTATTTCATTCAATCCTCACAACTATCCTGTGAGGCTGATGCTGCTATTATTGCCATTTTTTTCAGATAAGTGATGACTCCAGAGTCACACACTGAGGAAGTACTGTCAAGTCCAGAAAGAAATCAAAGGCATGCATTGAGGAACAAAATGTCTTTAATTTAGATAACAGGGTACATACCTGCCACGCTAGGGTAACATTCCAGCAAGATAGTGTCAATTAGGTTGAGCTGAGTCAGACCTTAAGTCCCATCCTGAAATCTTGCCTTGTGGGAGAACCTGACTAAAGCTGCATCTAAGTCTTTGATGTCCTTACTAGGATTACTGGACTGGAATTTCATGAGCAGACCTTGCTATCTCATACTACCCCCTTCCCCTCTTCTCAAGTTATAAGAAGCTTTTGTCTATCTTGCTGGAATGTTACTCTAGCTGTAGTGTCATATCCTTTAGGGGAGGAAAGAACCATGTCTTCTCTCCCTTCAGCAAGACCTAGTATCTTAGCACCTGATGACCACAGTGGGCACTCAACAAAAATTTTTCCTACAACTTCTCTCAAAGTTTAATGCATCCTCTCTATGAAAAAGTCTTTCCTGGAGTCTTAACTAATCTTCATCTCTCTGCTCTCTTACAGTTCTATTCATTGGAAAATTTGGTGAGTCTCACCTTCTTTGCTCTCCCTTTAGTCCTACATTCTGACATTGTGTCCCAGGCCTGATTACTCAGACATTTAGTATCTGTCAGAGGGTAAATCCCTCTATTCTCCAGAGTTTTTTGTGTTAGGGAATTAAGGACTGTAAAAAGAACACTAATTTAACACTAATCTAATATCCCTTCACCCCAGAGCTGGTCAGCATGGACTGATCCTCTCCTGTTGCTTTTTTGGTTTACCCACTGGTCTCTCTGTACCAGAGTATTTCTGACCCAGAGGGAGAGGTCCATGGAAACCTTCTCACCCTCACCAAGGACTCTAGCCTTTACCCCACAACACACATACACACACACACACACACACACACACACACACACACACACACACACACCTCATAAACCTCACTGGAAATTCATGGTCTAACACCTCACTGGATCTAACACACTCACTGAGAGTCCTAAACCTCTGTTTCTCCCAGTGAGGACCTTCTCAGACATCCCCCAGCTTCACTCCTCCCTATCCTCACTCAGATCCTCACTTTCTCCTCACAAAGAATTAGTCTGACCCTTATTCTCTTTTCATCGAGAGCCCTGAATCTCATGTTTCCCATCTCTGAACAGCATCTAAATGTCATTTCCACCTCGTAAAACTTTCTGAACTATCTTCTTAGTGGGGACCCCAAACTTCACTATTCACTAAGGATGATAATAAGCCTCACTGTCTGCAGACTGAGGGCTCTGAGTTTTCCTCCCTTAAAGTAAGGGTCCCAAACTGACTTTCCCCTGTCCCTTCAGAAACTAGAGCCACAGGCCCTGATATCTGTATAGCTTTCTCCTTTTGCATCTCAGCTTTCATGGCAAAGCCCATCCTATCTCTTCAACCTCCATGGACCACTGTCTTCTATTATGAGAAAGTATATGTGACATGTGAGCATCTGGATCTCATGGGATTAGGAAACTTCCTATGGTACTACGAGGGGAAGAAATCCTGCCAAACCTCTGGAAACACCATTATGATCAGTAAAAGTGGACAGTACAACTGTGAAAACCAGGAGTCTGTCCTTGGTGACCCCGTGACCATCACCTTCTCTAGAGGTAAGCAAGAGGTCTAGTGTGACTCCTAGAAGGCAGTAATGTTATGTCTATCATTTAAGAAATCCCAAGGGGGTATTCTGGGGAACTCAACTTTGGGTGTTATCCTAGCTCCCTTGTATCCCATCCTCTTTCTAGGAACTAGTAGAAGATCCACATCTAGAATTTGTGGAAGAGCTAAAGTCTTAGGGAGAACTACTAGGATGGTACTGATGACCTTTGTTCTACTCTTCAGGCTTTTCTGAGACAGGAATGAAAGGGGAAGTAAAGAGAATTTTTAATGATTAATGAGACTTTTTTCTGAAATTGAACTATTAAGGAATCTGATATGGAACATCTTCTACCAATGTAATTAAGTGCCTTCTCTTCCATTTATAATCAGAGTTGTTTAGGGGCATTGAGAGGTTAAGTGACTTGCCCAAAATCACAGAGAGCATGTGTCATAGGCAAAACATGAGCCCAACTCATCACAAATTTGAGGGCATGTTTTTATTAACAGGGCCTCCTCCCAAGTTAAAAATGGTGAAATGGAAAATGGGAAAAATAGGACGAAATGTATCATATTAGAGCACAGCAGGTTGGGGACTAAGGAGATAGACAGGAAGAAATGGACGAGAAGGAAGAAAAAGAAGAAAGGGAAGAAGATATGAAATAAAGAAAAGAGGGAGGCAGGAAAAAAGACAGGAAGGAAGGAAGGGAGGAAGAGAGGCTGAAGGTAGGAAGGTAGGAAGAAGGCAGGGAGGGAGAGAGGTGGAGGGAGGGAAGGAGGAAGGGAAGGAAAGAAGGAAGGAAGGAAGGAAGGAAGGAAGGAAGGAAGGAAGGAAGGAAGGAAGGAAGGAAGGAAGGGTTATAAATGACTCAGAATATCATGACATGTGCAATATTGATGAATAAAATTAGAATTATTCAAATGGTCAACAATCTTTGCTGAGGAGGTTGTTTGTTAAACAAATGTTATTGATATTTTTTTTAAATCCCCTAAATTTCTCTCTCTATCCCTCTCATATTCTCTCCCAGAGGAGCATCTATATGACAAAAATTTTCTTTTAAAGAAAACATGAATCAGTAAAATTGATCAACATATTTTTAAAGCCTGATTATATTTAATGTTACACTGTTCATATAAGACTATCATACTTCTCTATATTCATTTCATTTATTGTTTCTAACAATATTAAATTACATCTATTTACCACAATCTCTTTAGCCATTCCTCGAATGATGGGCATCTATCAATTGTAATAGCATTCATTAAAGACTTACCATTTGAAATGCACTGTACTAGGTGTCAGGGAAGATTAAAAAAATTAATTCAATTTTATTTTGTTTTCATTTCCAATTATCTTCTCCCCTCCTCCCCCTCTCTCACCATTGAGAAAACAAGGGGAAAAAAGAAATGCTTAACAAAAGAAGAAATCCTTAACAAATATGTGTAGTAATGCAAAACAATTGCCCATATTAGCCATGTCCAAAAAATAAAAGAAAAGAAAGAAAATATGCTTTAATTTGTACTCTTAGTACATCAGTTTTCAAGATATTAAAAAAAATTTAGAGTATCTTTCTAAGTATACTCTCCTCTCTCCTCCCTCAAATTCTAAGACACAGTCTCCTAATTCACTTCCTAAGTCTCTAAACTGCTTGTTCTTTCTCTCTAATACTAGTTCTTCCTCCACTTCCTGACCCTTTTAGGTGGTTCTATCTTAAGGGTCTGTCCTCTGCCTTTCTTTCTTTCTTCCTAGGTGACCTCATTCAGTGCCCCAACCTCATTACCATCTCTATTCAGACAACAGTCAAAACTACACCTGTTTTTCCAAGTTCGATTTGTCTCCAACAGTCTACAGGACATTTCTACTTAGATTTTCCACTGAATCTCAAACACATATCCAAAGCAAACATTATTATTTTCCCTTCCAAAACCTTCTCCCTCTGATCTCACTGTTTCATTACTAACATAACCCATACAGTCTCTTCTGTTTGAAATGTCAATGCTACTTTTCACTCTTCCCTCTCCCTTATACCTCAGTCTTCCATCTGCAGTACCTCATATCTGTCCCCATTTGTCTATTTCCACTGCCAATTTCCTAGTACCAGTCCTTATTTAATCAATCAATTAACCACATGCATTTATTAAGCCTTTCCTATATACCAGGCACTATAGGAGGTGCTTAGGAGAAAAAGAAAAAGAAAAAATGGTAATACCATTAACTTACACTATTTCAATAACCATTGATGGGAGTACACTATTAACACAATTCCCCTCCCTACTCAAGTCTGTATCTCACACCACTGACAGACATGTATCATATCTAGATCTAGTCATGTCATTTTTTTCAGATCAACCATCTTCAGTGATTCTCTAAATAAAGTTAAAACTCATTTGTCTCATTCCCTTCCCTCAACAATTAGCACCATCCTTTTCAATTCAGCCTCATCTCATATGATTCCCTCTGCTTCAATTAAGTTCAACTAGCATCAAAAACATAAACCAAAAAAATAAGCATGTATTGAGAGTCTACTATGTGCCAGGGACTTTTCTAGGTGTTAGAGACATAAAGTAAAAAAAAATGAAATGATCTCTTCACTCATAGAGCTTACATTTTACATTTAAAAGTAAAAGAAAGGGGCGGCTAGGTGGCACAGTAGATAGAGCACCAGCCCTGGAGTCAGGAGTAACTGAGTTCAAATCGGCCTCAGACACTTAATAGTTACCTATCTGTGTGGCCTTGGGCAAGCCACTTAACCCCTTTGCCTAGCAAAATCTAAAAAAAAAAAAAAGAAAACATATCAAGGAAATCCAAAGTCATTATTTTTGACAGGGACAGCTGTCAACAAGTTAGAAAAGGGTACATATAGAAAGTATCATTTGATCTGAGCCTTGAATGGAGCTAAGAACTTCCAGAGGCAGAGGGAAAAAAGGGGATATATTTCAGGTATGAAAATTGCTGTTTGTCCTTCATTCTCAAAGAGAACCAATGATATCAGGAGGGTAATGTTTTAACTTGCAAGTTATTTTGATTAAATAAGAAAAGACATCAACCTCCAGAGTAATCAGAATCCAGTGGTAAGACATAAGTCAAGATGACTAGAGATGGCCCCCAATATAGTGACCTTTTTAGGTGAAGGTCTTTTCCAGATCTCAGTTTGTTTAAAGCAATGCTCATTCAGTAATTAAAGGCTAGGCAAGAATGGAGGCAAAAGATGACCTGGTTGGCCTTCATATAAGTTTGCCACACTCCCCACATGGACTGAAGGAGAAGGGAGAAAATAGGGAAGAAGAAGAAGAAGAAGAAGAAGAAGAAGAAGAAGAAGAAGAAGAAGAAGAAGAAGAAGAGGAAGGAGGAGGAGAAGGAGGAGGAGAAGGAGGGAGGAGGAGGGAGGAGGATGAAGAAGAAGAAGAAGAAGAAGAAGAAGAAGAAGAAGAAGAAGAAAAGTAGGCATGAGAAATAGCCTCCACAGAGGCCCTTCTAGATGCAAGAAATGGTGAGTGAGTCCTTCAGTTAACTGGAGTTTAATGTGTGATGAGTTTGAAATGTTCGGTTAGCTGTAGATTGTACCAAGCTTTAATTGTCTATGAATGGAATTTGTTTTTTAACCTAGAGGCAATAGGTAGCCACTAGTATTTTTGAGAAAAAGGCTAATTGGTTAGGTCAGTGCTCCAGAAATAACTGTGTAGAGGATAGGGGGATCCTAGATGGTGCAGTAGATAGAAAGCTGAATCTGGAGTCAGAAAAACTAATCTTTCTGAGTTCAAAATCAAATATTTACTAGTTATGTGACCCTAAGTATGTCATTTAACCTTATTTGCTTAAGTTTCCCCATCTGTAAAATGAGCTGGAGAAGGCAATGGCAAACCATTCCATTGTCTTGGTCAAGAAAACCCCAAATGGTTATGAATAGTTGTAATATATCTGAAACAACCAGAAAACAACAACATCAAAAGGGATTGGTTAAAGAGAGAGACTAGAAGGAAAAAGTCCAATTAGGAGGCAATTACACTTGTTCTTGGTAAGCACATGATCAGCCTTTGAAGAAGGTGGTATTGTGAGGAGAAAGAAGGGGATAAATTTGAGAGATAATTTAAACAAAGAATTAATTGATTAGACATGGGAGAAGAAGGAAAAGGAAGAGTCAAGAATGCATCCTAGTGGTAAATCTGATAGTATCCTCAAGAAAAATAGGGAATTTAGGAAGAGGGAAGTACTTGACAAGAGATAAGGAAATCCATTTCAGACATTGTAAGTTTGAGGTGCCTATGAGATATTCAAAAGGAGATATTCAACAAACGAGATTTTTTTTAAGACTGGCACTCAGGAGAAAGATGAGGGCTGGATACATGGATTTAGGAGTAATTTGCACATAGGTGACAATTTAACCCAAGGGAGTCAATAAGATCCACAAAAGAGAGTACAAAAAGAGAAGAGGGTGCATGACAGAGGCTTGGAGACAACATGTATGAGATTTCAGTAAATTGAGAAAGTTCTATCCTGCAAAGAAAAGAAAAACCAGACAAGAAGTATGTCACAAAAACCCATACAGGGAAACAGTATCCAGTAGGATATCAAAAAGAGGTCAATTCTGATGAAGACTGAGAAAAGGGCTATTGGTTTTAGTGTTTCATAAATAGTAGGAAACCTTGGGAAAAAACTGTTTTAAGTCAAAGAGAGCAGGAGATGAATAAGCAGAGATAATAAATGTAGATGGCCTTTTGGAGAGCTAGTAAAAAAAAGAATTATAAAGGCTGAAAGTTTACAATTAGGTCAGGGTCAAGTTATATGTTTGTTTTTGGAGTTTTGTTTGTTTTGTTGCTTAAAAGAATGAAGTAGACCTGTGGGCAGCAGAGTAAGGAAAGAAGCCAACGGAAGCTCCAGTCCAATTAGGCTACTTGCCAGTACCTGTACATAGCCTACATTTGACTGTCCCATGCCTTTGCTAATATGTCATTCTCTATGATTAGGACATCTTCCAACACTCCTTTTCTACCATCTAAGTTTATTCTAATCCTTTAAAAGCTAGCCCAATTTCCTTGTCTTCCAAGAATTCTACCATGATCCTCCCAAGCAGCAATAATCTCTCCCCTTTCTGGATATGACATAGTATCACTCTCACATAATAATTGGTTATTATGCTTGTGCTCCTGGGGCATCCCTCTTCAACATATGGGGCTCTCAGACAGGTTATCCCAGTTCCACACCCACTCAAAACCATAGCTCAATATCCCCCACAATATGCTTAGTTTTGCTAGTCAGAGTGAAGAGATCAGCAAAAGCTTTTCATGGCATCCAAGTGAGGCTGCAAGTATGGGATATCATATGTCTAGAGACACTAGAGAAGAAGAAAGTGAAAGCAAAAATAGGGTAGATCTTAGATATATCTTCCTATGTATTACAGACTGGCTGATCCTCCAGGTTCCTTACTCTGTGTTTGAAGGAGATGCTGTGATTTTGCAGTGCCAGGGATGGAAAAAAGCTAAGTTATCCCAAATTACATTTCACAAATGGAGAAAAATCATTTACTTCACTAAGGAAAATAAAGTTCTGTCCATCAAAGCAGCAAGTAAAGAGCATAGTGGCAAGTACAGTTGTAGTGGATATGTGAATAATCAAAAAACAAATCAAAGCTCTGAACCTGTCATCCTTCAAATCCAAAGTAAGATCACTTGACCATGAGGTGGAGACTGCCAAAGAAACCATGACTTCTCTGAACAGGAACTCAGCCTCTGAGATCCTCCATGGTGGAAGATTTTTAGCTAGAAGGGCCAGGGTTCCGGATACTTGCTCAGAAATATTGCAGAGCAGGCCGGTAGATGAGAGAAAAACAAGTTGTGGTGGATAGGTCATGGTTTTACATTGAGACTATTGAATTTTAGAATTTGGGAACTGGGAATCCTACTGTGGATATGCAATGGAGAGGGGAAAATAATAATTTTTACAATACCAACTATATTCCAGGGACAGCTGGGTGGTACGGTTGATAGAACGCCAGGTTTGGAGTCAGGAAGACTTTGACACTAACTAGCTATGTGATCCTGGATAAATCACTTCACTCTACTTGCTCAGTTATCTCATCTGTCAAATGAAATATCTTTGCCAAGAAAACCCCAACAGGGTGACAAAAAGACAGACATAACTGAAATTATTAAACAGCAACAACCTTGTACCAGATACTATGTTAAGTGCTTTACAAACATTACCTCATTTCATTCTCACAAACGATTTTGCAAGTTAGATACTGTCATTATCTCTATTTTACAGTTCAGGAAACTGAGGCAGACAAATAGTTAAGTGATACACAACTAATAAATGTCTGAAGCTAGATTTGAACTCAGCCCTTCATACTCCAGGTCCAGTGCATCATTTAGCTGGAGTGAGCTACTGTTCAGTTTCCTTCAGCCTTTCTAGCTCTTAACTCCCAGGACCTACCCCTCTCCCCCCACCCACCCAATTTTTCCTTAATCTTAAGTCTGACTTCTCCCCAGAGCTATTCCCTCAACCTGAGTTGAAAATCAAAAATTCCACTGAAGCCATGGAGACAAGCTCAATGACCTTGAGCTGTGAGACACAGCTACCCTTCCAGAGATCAACCTCCCTGCTCTACTTCTCCTTCTATAAGGATAATAGGACCATAAGATACAGAGACCAGGACCCAGAATACTGCATCCCAGCAACCATAATGGCAGGTTCTGGATTTTACTGGTGTGTGGCAGCCACTGAGAATGGCCAAGTTCAGAAACAGAGCCTCAGGTTGGAAATTCAAGTGAGTGGGCAAGAGGAGTGGGAGTGGGAGTGGGAGCAGACTTGGGGAAATAGTGGAGAAAGGCTACCTATAGTGTGTGGGAAATGGAAATTTAAATGAAATTAGGAGAGTCACAGCCATAAAGATGAGAGGAAAGAATGACCTTTCCCATTAACATAGAATTTGCATTGTCCCCTAGGAGGACAGAAGGCAACCAGAACCCAGAAGCCTCTCTAATTTGTCTTCTCTTTCAATTTCATTATCTCATCATTCTTTCACCTAACTGATGTTGTCATAGTAAGGGACATGGTAGAGCTTCACGGTCACAAAGGGGCTTTGCCCTAGTCCTGTACCAATTTTCTCAAAAAGGGAAAAATTCTGGTTAACAAGTTCAGGTGCTCATGGAAGTTTTGTCCCTCCTTCCTCCTCTCTGTGATGTGAAAGGGGATGCAGGGAATTATTTTTGAAAATAATCCCTAGCTTAAAATAAAGAAAATGTGCTCTCCCCAAATGGATTGTACCTGAGATCAGGGCTTATTAAAGCTTTGTACCCCATTGCTCAACACAATCCTGAGCTCATGGCACCTACTCAGTAAGTGTGTTTTGAATGAGTGTGTTCTTCCTTTCCTCTGCTTCTAGCCCCATTGAAACATCTCAGTTCAATGAGGAAATAATGAGACTTCTCAGTAAATTAAAACTTCCTTCATACACTATTCCAGGAACTGAACTGCTCTATTCATTGCTCTTAACCTCTCTTTCCCTGTGGAGGTATAGAAACCAGATAGCCTAGAGACCTTTCAGTTTCCCAGCTTGTTAGGTTCAACTTCCCTATCCTATCTATTAAAATGACTTAAGAAAATGTCAGCAACCAAATCTTTTTCATTCAGGGCTCCACATCTCTCCTGACGTGGCATAAGAGGAGGCAACTGGTTCTAGGAATACCTCTAGCCCTGTTTGGTATTACTGCCATCACTGCAATCTTTCTGCTTAATATCAGGCTCTTTAAGAAAGCAGGTAAGTATCTTCTTTTGGCATCCTCTACCGATAGATCCTAATCATGACTGGAACCCAAGCCCAACCTTCATCCTGTACCCTAAAACTCACTCCTTAGAAGGGGTTTCACACATAAAGAATATTTCAGGTCTGAGGAAAATAGGTCTATAAAAATCAAACTTGAAAAAAAAAATGACTCTTACAGTCCATTGGTAAAAAGCAGCCAGCTTCAATGACAAAATCTTGACCAAGCAAGATCGAGAGTTGGAGAGTGGGCAACTCTGTCAAGGAACAGTAAACAGTTGAAAAACTTTTAAATCGTTGCTGACCACATTTGAAAGCATAGCTTCTGAAAAGGAGAACTCTATGTGGGTGTGATTATGGTTGATAAGACAGATAATCACAGTATTATTAGTTCATATTTCTATTTCATTTTAAGATTTATAGACTGGGGGCAGCTGGGTTACACAGTGGAGAGAGCCAAAAGAGCTGGCCCTGGAGTCAGGAGTACCTGAGTTCAAATCAGGCCTCAGACACAAATTACCTAGCTGTGTGGCCTTGGGCAAGCCACTTAACTCCATTGCCTTGCAAAAACCAAAAAAAAAATATATTTGTAGACTGACAGCTTTGTAAGATGGGGCAAGTATTATCCCTTTATAACAGATGAACAACAGAACCTTAGAATGGAGAAGTGACTTTCCCTCAGGAACCTACACAACTGGCAAATGCCAGAGTTGAGGTTCAAACCAGGAGCTTCTAACTCTCTTATAGGACCACTGATGTTGAGCTGAAGGGATCTAATAAGACTATCAAGTTCAATCCATTTATTTTGCAGATACGGCTAACTGATTTCCCAATGTCATTAAGAACAGTGTCTAACAATCTTAAACTCAAATGACCTGAGTAGCAGACAGAGAAAGAAATGAGAAATGGGAAATAAAACTTCAGATTTCTTCAAGCCCATGCACACCCCCACCTAAAGGCACCCCCACCCAAAATGTGTACAGTACCGTTTGTCTCTAGATGATAATAATACCAGTTTATAGTAGTAATAGCTTCTTTTTCTAGAACTTTACAGTTAGAAAGCATTTTACAAATATGCTTTCTTTGTTTCCTCTAGACTAATAGTTGTCTCAAGTCTCTCCCACTTACAGGGATTCCTTACCTGGGGTTTATGCACTTGGTTGGCTTGTTTGTTTATCTGAATATTTCAATAACTGAGCTTTCTTTTAATTTAATTGATTTCTTTTGTAAACCTATATATTTTATTTTGTGCATTTAAAGGCATTATTCTGAGAAAGTGTCCATAGACCTCAACAGACTGACAAAAGGAGTCTGAGACATATTAAAAGATTAAGAATCCCTGCATTTAACCCCAGATGTCTTTGTTCCCAGGCAGTTACAGGAAACCCTCGACCTCTCCTTTATTAACTACTTGTCTCCTTTTCAATTCTCCTTCTACTGCTGACCCCTCCCTTTAGCTTCTTCCAGTCCCAGAGGAAGTTGTCCAAGTTCTTCAGTGATACAGGAAGGACAGGAACAGGGATAAGGACATACCTGTGATTCTGTTGAAATAAGGCACTCCTAAGTGAGGGAACTCCCTCTACCAATACAAGTTGGCACCTGCCTTGCAATTTATAATCCAAGAGAGTTACCAGATACTAAGAGGTTTCGTGACTTATCCAGAGTCACAGTCAGCATTGTCAGAATTGAGCTCTGAAGTCATCTCTCCCTAACTTCAGGGGTAGGAAAGGAAACAGAGAAATCATTCTCCACTTCACCTTCAGTGATGGAGAATTCACCAGCTACAGAAACAGCCCTTTCCACTGTCTGATGATTCACTGTTAGGAATTTTATCCTTAAGTCATGACAAAAAATCTGTCTGGATCTTCCAAACAACTGCTCCTAGTTCTAACCTCAGGAACCAAGAAGAATAAACCTAATCTGTCTCCTACAGATTAGGATTTCAAATAATTGAAGAAAACTACTATTTGCCCCAACTCCATAGCTTCTCTATGACTAATCATTCCCATGGAAACATGGACACACCAATGTGACAAAAATACAATGTGATATTTCTATTAGGTCCTGTTAGTTATTTCTATACATACTTGATTTTACAGAAGGAACTGCTGTGCCAGATCTTTTCAGGTGAGTCTGTTGCCTTCCTGTTATGGAAGTTATTGAATGTTCCTTAGACCCAGGATTGATCAAGAGGTGTAAAAGCCCTCTGACCCAACCCTTACCCTTGGTGAGAGCCTTGGAGGAGAAAGTCACCATGGGAAAAGTCAAGGAAGTAGAGTTTTTGGTAGTGGAGATTAGGGAAGAATAGGGATGAGCCACACACAAGGACTGCATCCAAATATAACCATCTTTTCCACAGCTGGCTTGCCTTCTCCACCACCTTCAAAGCCTATATTCTCATCCCTAACTCAGTCTTTCCCAGTCCTTCTTTCCTTTATGCAGTCTGAGATCCTCCACTGTGGTTAACAAATTTCCTTTCATCCTAGATCTTTTCTTTCTGTATTCTTCCCTGTTTTGGGCAATTGGCACTCTCTTCATGACTAGATATTCAACCTCTTACATCTTCTGACACATAGGACCTGGAAAGAGAATTTTGCACTCAGTAACTACTCCAATATCACTCAGTAACTATTTCTCTTTTAAAATTTATACTAATTGTCACCATAAAGAGATTTTCACATTACTCTCTCTCTTCCCCAATAAATTCAGTATTTGGCTCATAAACTTTACTCCAACCTCTGCTCTCTCTTAAATTAGTCTTTCCAAATGTTTATCTTCATAAATTCCCTTGACCTCTGTCTTCAATCTATATAAGCTACACACAGAAATATTTATACTTTGGATTCTACCCTCAACCCAACTTAGATGAATTTCAGAAATCCTAGTAATGGCTCTATCCTTGGTTCTTCCTTAAAGAGCTTCTGAGGTACCAACTATCTTATTTTTAGTCATCTACTGTCTATTTTTCCTTCTTAAGTCATATCATCTCTGAGGATATTTTTAGGAGAAATCATCTCATAAAAGTTAATTGTGTATAGACAGATGGGTTAACCCTTACAAAAAAAAAAGAACTAACCCTACTGTAAATGGAGACTCTCTTTCTTCCAGTCCAGTCCAGAATCCACAATCTATTTTATAGCCTTACTGTTCTTCAAAGTTAATTTGTATTACTCTCTGTTTCATAGGGGCCCTCTCTTCTCAAGAACTCCTAAATCTTCCTCATCTCAGGACCTGGAGTCTTGTTCAATGTATGTCAATGGTAAGGATCAGGCTGCTCTGCTGGACTCTCCTGTCTACTGGAGACAGAGAAAAGACCTCTTCCAAAAGGGTGATGAAGAACTCATAGGCCTTAGAGCTTCCTTGACCACTTCTGTGTGGATAATATTAATAATAATAACTCACTAAAGGCAGCTACATGACACAGTGGATAGAGCACTGGGTCTGGAGTCAGGGAGGCTCATCTTCCTTCTAAATAGTGCCTCGAACAGTGTTTAATCTTGGGCAAGTCACTTAAACCCTGTTTGTCTCAGTTTCCTCATCTGTAAAATAATCTAAAAAAAGGAAATGATCAACCAATTCACTATCTTTCAAGAAAACTCCAAATCCGTTCATGAAGAGTTGAAAATGACTGAACAACAAACTCACATTTTTTATGTTTACAGAATATCTTCCTCACAACAACCTTCGTATCAGGTGGGACTCATAGTCTTATCCCCACTTTACAGATGTGGAGATTGAAGCTCATAGAAGTTAAGTGACTTGTGTATGGTCACCACACAGGCAGACCAGGATCTTTCCCTCTCTTTTGCCAACAGATCTTCTAACAAGAGGTTAGTTGAGAGCAGGAAGCATGGACATGGCAACACTGATAATGGAGAAGGTGAAAAACAGAAGGTAGCTGCAAAAGAACAGAGCCTCTTATAGCAATAACAACAATAATAGTAACTATTACATAGTGTCTACCATGTTATGCCCTAAATGCTTTACAAATATCTCATTTAATTTTCACAATTTGGGAGGGAGAAACTATTATTTTTCTCATTTTCCAGTTAAGGAAACAGAAGCAACTCGTCCAAGATTATACAGCCAGCTAAGTGTCTGAGGCTAGATTTGAACTCCCTTCACCTAGAAATAGAAGTCACCTGTAACCTAGTTTCTAATCCTGATTACCTATGGAGGCCTGATCATCACAATTGTGTAAACAGTACTGGTTTGGCTATCTGCAGACCCAACTTCTTTCTAGTTCTGACTGTCACTCACTCTTAGCATAACCAAAAACAAAACATCTGATCTCTTGGAAAAGCTTGGTTTTCTAATCTGTAAAATAGTGAATTTGAACAAGATGGCCTAGAAATAATAATGAACTAAGAATCTGGAGAGCTAGGTTTTAGTTCTGACTTTAACATTAATTTGGTGTGTGATCCTGGGCATGTGGTAATCAGTCTCTGGACCTCCATTTCAGTAGTGACAAAATGAAAGAGTTGGTTTAGAGCATTGGTGGGTCCCCTTCTGACCCCAGTACTCTATGGGGTTCTTTTAACCTCTTTTTTCCCAAATTTTTCCAATGCAAGTTCCCTTGCCCCCACTATACTCCACTTCCCATGTTATCACGCACATAGTATTTCCTTCCCTCTGTAATTATCCATAGATATTCCAAAGACCTTGATTCATGCCTGGGATTAAAGATGGGGTTGGGATTCATGGTCCTGGATTGGGTGGGTCATCTCTGAAGCCTTATCTCTCTTCCAGTAAATCCTCTGGATGAAAAGAGTGAAGATGTGATCTATTCTGTTGTATTTTTCAGGGAGCAGAGAAAGAAAGGTGAGTAACTAAGAGTGAATGAGGTCAGAGGAGGTCAGGAGCAAGGGAAAGTGCATTTGCACACACACACACACACACACACACACACACACACACACACACCCAGTAAGATTTCCTTCTCCAGACCATCCCATAGATTTGATCATGCTACTCTGCTCAAAAAACTTCACTACCTCCCTGTCACCTGTAAAATAAAATAAAATAAAATAAAATAAAATAAAATAAAATAAAATGATTCTGGCCTTTAAAAGCTCTCTACAATTCAATTTCAACCTATTTTTCTTAAAAGATCTTTTTTTTTAAACTATGATGATTTAGGCATCATATTTCAATATATGAACATCCCCTGCGTTCTATTTCCTCATCCTCATCTTCCTCAGCCCCTTTTCACTCATGTCCTATCCTACTCCTGCTCCTCATTTGGGATGTTTCATCTGAACTTCCCATTCACAATGAATAGACTTCCCTTTATTCAGGATCTCTTCCTCTTATACTCCCCTTAGACTTGCTCTCACTGAGACCTAGCTTCTCCTAGACAACCTGAATCCCTGGCCATCATCTCCAGTAGTAACTGTACTTCCTCTTATCCTCTGATGCACTTGGTACTAAAGAGGAACTCAGAACACTCCTTGCCCTACCCCCCCACCATTTCCAGACTCTCCCTTTGAGCAGCCCCTCTCCCTTTTCACCCTCTTCAGATACTGGGGACTATTTTCTATTATTTCCTTCTTCCTCACACACACATAGCCCAGGTCATTCTCCCTCCTTTCTGAAGGAGTTCAATACTTAGCTTCACAATAATGAACATTCATGGTGATGTTCCCACAAACGCCTTGACTTTCCATCCCTCAGTTTCATTACGTTTTATGGCCTGCTACTTTATTCCACCTCATTTGTACACAGGAATGGGATCATGCCATTCCCTACCTATTCCACTTCCCTAATCAAAGACTGGCATTAATTTTTCTTACTAATCCCCTTTCAGGGCAAAATGTGGATAGAGTACAGAGTCAGGAAGATTTATCTTCCTGAATTCAAATCTGGTCTCAGATACTCACTGGCTATATGACCTTGAGCAAGGCACTTAACCCTGTTTGCCTCAGTCTCCTCATATGTCAAATGAGCTGGAAAAGGAAATGACAAAACCACTCTAATATCCTTGCCAAGAAAACACCGAAAGGGATCACTAAGAGTTGAACAAAACTGAAATACTGATCACAACAAAATCTATTATTCCCTTTCTCCCTTTGCCTTCCTTAGTACTTTCCCTTCCTCTTCTACTCTGACTACTGCTCTGACTTCACTTTTCTCTCTTCCTAATTTCAACCCTTTAGTTAACCAGTTCAACCTCATTTTGTACTCCACTTTTGAATTCCTCATCCCCTTGGAGCTGATTGTTTCTACTTTTTAAATGGTGCAACCACCTTGAGGGTACCCACACTCTCTCCTCCTGAAATGGAGTTGGCCTTGATTCAAAGAAGCCCTGGTTAGTAATCTTAGAGGAACCCCAGGCATACAAGCACCACCCAGTGTAATTCCCTGCCTAGTGACCTACTGGGAGCTGGTTCCCTCTCTTGTTTTTACCTTGACAAGTTCCAACCAGATATCAGAGATCTCCTGGAGTACACCTTCTTCCCCTCCTCCTGACACAAGCATTTCATTAACTCTGTATCCCATTATGGCTTTGGTAATATTGATTTTGAGTCTCTTGGAAAGTTCTCATTTTTGCACAAGCTCTCCAGGCCCTCTCCTCATGTAATGGCCTACCAGAAGCTAGCTCTGTCCCATGCTGAGGTCCTAACAGTCCAAAGCCAAGATCCCATTGACTTCTGGTTCTTTAACTAAGCTCTCATTGACTTTTTTCTTTTCCTTCTTTATTCTCCATCCAAGAATTCACAGACTCCTGGGTGCTTTATACAGTCCTGGACTCCATCTAGGAGGTTCTTACTACTGTTTCTCTTTGGCCACCTTGACCATTCCTTTATCTGATACCTTTTACATATTTGCTGAAATGTTTGGCAGGAAAGCTTGTCTTTCATATCACTTTCATAACAGGAAGTCTTCTCCAAACTGTTTTTCCTGTATTACCCTTCTCTACTCTCCTCATGCATTCTTTGAATACATTGAATGTATTGACTGAAGCCCATTCCCTCCACATCTCTGAAACCTGTTGAAAGCTTCCCCATTCTAAAAGGACCCACTTTAGGTGTCACCTCATCCATGAAGCCATGAATCCACTAAAAATTATCTTCCTTTTCTCAAATTCTCTTAAAACACTTTGTCTTGACTCTTCATTTTCCCTTCTTACAATTTCTCTTATTTCATATTTATTTGTGTACTTCTTTCATCCTTCTCATTAGACTGTAAGTTCCTAGAAGCCAAAGATTGTTTTATTCCTCTTCTTTGTTACTCCAGTATATGACATAGTTGTGATTGTGTTCAATTGTGATTGACTCTTCATGACCCCATTTGGGGTTTTCTTAGCAAATATACTGTAGTGATTTGCCATTTCCTTCTCTAGCTCATTTTTCCAGATGAGGATCCGAAGCAAAAAGGATAAAGTGATTTGCCCAGGGTTATACTACTAATAAGTGTCTGAGACTAGATTTGAACTCAGAAAGATAAGTCTTCCTGACTCCAGGCCCAGCATTTGATCTATTGTACCATCTAGCTGTCCTAGGGCCTTGCCCATAGAAGATACTTATTAAACATGTGAATTGAAAGGAACTAGCTTTGAATGCCCTACTCTGACAAAACCCTATAGAGAGGTAATGGAGGAAGGTGACGCTGACCCCCGACCTCAAGAAATCTATGATCAAAATAGAACATATCTGAATGTACATTCATGCTGAAGGAGAAACATAAAGACTCCAGTTTTAGCTGTTGGAGCTGTAATATGACAGATTTAGGAACTGAAAAATCTGAGGCCTCTTTCTCAGCCTTGCTATGTGACTAGGAAGCAAATCTTCACCATCTCTAAGAGGTGGGGGAGGGGCCTTGCTGCCTCTTCATTCACTATACCATCTGGGTGAAGAGCTGGTAGGGAATCACCCAGGAGACAGAACTGAATTACCCACCCAGCAGGAGTTGGATAGGTCCTGGCCTAGGGTAGAAAATGGGAGGGGGTGGAGGAAATGGGGCTTGTAGGACAACAGATGAAGTCCCATTATAAGAACAGTTACCTGCAGGGCCTGTGGAGAGGGAAAAGAAAAGTGATCTGATATTGATATATACTCATATGTATATACATATATATACATATATATAGTTTTACTGTGAAAAACAAAGAAAAATCACAATCTATCCATATATCTATCTTTAATCTAGACTGAGGTGGTAGGGTTGGTTCAATGCCTTCTCTTAGGAAAGAAATAAAATTATATCCATCTCATTCTAGCCCTTTCCAAATTCTGGTTCAGTTCAATCCAATTCAATTTAATAAACATTTACAAAACACCTTATTCGTGCAGAGGATGATTCTGGGAGACATACAAAGCTACGCAAGCCAGTGCTTGCATTCTTGGAGCACATATTCTAGTAGGAGAATATGATGCATTCACAGGTAGCTATTAAAACAATTTAAGACACGACCTGTGGTATAGTGGAAAGAGAATTGGATTTAAAGCTAGAGCATCCAGGCTCCAATCCCAAGCTTGACTTTTATTATCTTTGTGACCCAGGGTAAATCAACTGGGACCCCCCCTTGGGGGTGCTAGCCCATTTTGGGCATACACTGTGGTGAGTGAGCAGCCGCTCCAAGCTGTGATACCCAAATTCCCATCAGCATTCTGTGTTAATAGCTAATCAAGAGATGTAATAGTTCAAAGCAAAAAACAAAACAACAACAAAAAAATCATTCAACCAAGCAGCCCAGCAAAGTAAGAAGATAGATTTCTCCATATAAACAGGGCTTTATATTCTTTCACATATTACCATACCACTAGTGGGAAAGGGAATAGACATGTAAGGAATATACATATATACATATATATATATATATATATATATATATATATATATATATATATGTGTGTGTGTGTATCCCAAGGAAATATGAATATATTAAAACATAAAACAAAAGCATATATGAAATATGTAACCAAGGAGTACACATATGAGAGACCTCAGTATATTGTTCACTCCTGTCTAACTCTTCATGATTCCATTTGGGGTTTACTTGTCAAACATACTGGAGGAGTTTGCCATTTCCTTCTCCAACTCATTTTATAGATGAAGAAACTGAGGCCACCAGGGTTAAGTGACTTGCCCAAGATCACACAGCTAGTATGTATCTGAGACTATTTGAACCCAGATCCTCCTGACTTCAGGCACTTCTTCAAATGCCACATATGACCATTATACTCATGTTTACAGGATGGTGTCCGAGTTCAAACCTTTTTCTGCCTCCAGTGTTGCTGCTCCCTTCCCCCCTCCCAAAGCCAAAGATATCAATATCCTCAGATGATGTCTTCCAACTCTGAGCTGCTTTTTTCTTAGAGAAAGTCGGGCCCTGATTGCCTCTGAGCTTCTCTCTGCTGCCATCTTCTGGTCTTTACATCCTTATTCAGTCTCTTCAAGACTGCTACATTTTTTGTTTTTGTTTTGGGGTTTTGTTTTGGTTTTGGTTTTGGGTTCTTTTTTTTGCCATCTTTGCACTGAATTTCAGCTGCTATTTAGAGCCTCTGCCCTGCAGGGAGACATCTCTACTCTGTTAGCCATAGCCCCAGGAGTTATTGCAGCTCACTCATCTGGGATGCTGGCTAAATAAAACAAAAGCTATCAAGCTTAGATGAAGTCTATCTTTTTACAATACAACTCCTGGTGTTCAGGAATCTCCAACTAAAATTTTTATTTGATGTATGGTCAAGTCACTTCTTTTAATTGTATCAAACTTCAAGTTGTTATTTTGGGTCCTTAAATATCATCCCAGAAATTCTATTTTACAAAACTGCACAGGAACTAGGTGACATTATAGTTAGAAGATTTTCAGAATCCCTGACTCCCTTCGAGGCTCAGTTCAATGGCCACCTCATACAAGAGACCTTTACCAAATTTTCTAGTTGGTGATATTTCTTTTACTATCAAAAAAAATATTCTGTATTTAATTTACATCTTTTTGTATTTTTATATCTATGTTCATAATGCTAGCCCTTAGAATATAAATTCCTTAAAGTTAAAAATGATGTCATTTTTCTTTCTGTATTCCAGAAATCTTGCATATTATTGTTACAACAACAAGAAACCTTGTTGTTATTTCAATAATGATCAACTCTTTGTGATACCATTTGAGGTTCTCTTGACATAGATACTAGAGTGGCTTCCTATTTCCTTCTCCAACTCATTTTTATAGATTAGCAAAGGTCACACAACTAGTGAGTATCTTGAGAACAGATTTAAACTCAGGAAGATGAGTCTTCCTGATTCTAGTCTCTTTAACCCTATCTATTATGTCACCTACCCACTCCTATTGGTACACAATAAGTGTTTAATAAGTGTTTGTTGAATTTTTTTGAGTTGAATCATGCCCCTTGGTCCTTTGGCCTATATTCATGCTTATCACCATCTCAGGAACAAGACTAAAGGTGTCTGGTGAAGCTGTCAACCTTTGCTCTATTCATCACTTTGCATCTATTCATTACCTAACAACCAAATCACTGTTATTAACTACACAACCTCTCTAGGCCTCTGATTCTTCATCTGTAACATAAAGGAGTTTTCCTAAGGTTCCTTTCAGATATACATTCTATGATTCTAAGCACAGGAGAGAGAGGCAAAACAAAATACTAGGTGAAGTCTCAGATGTCACAGGACTTGGCTCTTGGAGAGATCTTATAAATTATCCATTCCAACCCCCTTACTTTACAGATGAGAAAACCAAGGCCAGAGATGAATAAATCTGATCTGTACTAAAGGTTTAGAGTAGCAGAACCAGGATGTGAATCTAGAGTCTCTGATTTCATATTCAATTCTTGTCCCTCTGTATCATGCTGCTTCTGAGAGGAAGGAAAGGAAGAATCAGGAGATATTCCTAGATATGGTGACATTTACATTGGGGTTTAAAGAATAGGTTAAAAAATTATTTTAACAATTAAAAAAGAATAGGTAAAAATTTAATAGGCTAAAGGGGAAAGGATAGGGGTGGCTAGGTGGTGAAGTGGATAAAGCACTGGCCCTGGAGTCAGGAGTATCTGGGTTCAAATCCAGTCTCAGACACTTAATAATTACCTAGCTGTGTGGCCTTGGACAAGCCACTTAATCCCATTTGCCTTGCAAAAACCTGAAAAAAGGGGGGGGGGAGAAGGATGAAGGTACATAGAGAGACCTGTTCAGCAAGCAATCTCAAAACTGTAAAATTCAAAAGCTTTTTCTCATTTCTTTGCTTTCTCAATCTTGTGACAGTGTTTACCATCTCCTCTTTTTAGACATTCCTCCTTTCATCACTTCATTCTTTCTGGACTCTTCTACCTGTCTGACTACTTCTTTGCTAGACCATCTTCCTCCTCCAGCTCACTGAGTAAGCATTTCCAAACCTGTGTCTAGGTACTCCTTTCTTTATATAAGGTCTTCCTGCATGATTTCATCAGTTCCCAAGGGTTCAATGGTTATCTCTATGAAGATAACTCCTAAAGCTATGTATTTATAGTCCTAATCTTTCTCCTAACTACAAGCTCTACATTATCACTGAGCTCCTGTTTATCTCCACCTGGCTGAAACTTAGACATCTGAAACTCAACTTGCCCAAAATGAAATTCATATTTCCCCCAAATTCATCTCCTCCAAACTTTCCCATTTCTAGTGAGGGTACCTTCAACAGACACTGAGGTTTACACTCTTGGAATAATTCTTAACTCTTTATTCTTCCTCAACCCCTGGAGTGAATCTGTAAGCAAGTTTTTGTAGATTCTTCTTCTTCTACATCTCTTTCCTCCCTCCTTTATTCATTAGTTCCTACTTCAGTTCAGTTCTCTCATCTGGAGCATTACAATAGCCTATCAATTGGTTTGCCTGCTTCTAATTTCTTTCCTCTCCAGTCTCTACTCTATACTGCTGCTAAACTGACATTCCTAAAACAAAGATCTGTCCATGTCAGTCCAATTCTTCATGACCCCATTTGGAGTTTTCTTGGCAAGAAACTGGAATGGCTTTCCATTTCTTTTTTCAGCTCACTTATAGATGAGGAAACTAAGGTACCTTTCACCCCACCACACAAAAAAAATCTTCAATGATTCCTTTAGCCTCTAGTACAAAATGGCAGCTAGGTGGCACAGTGGATAAAGCACCAGCCCTGGAGTCAGGAGTACCTGGGTTCAAATCCAGTCTCAGATACTTCATAATTACCTAGCTGTGTGGCCTTGGACAAGCCACTTACCCATTTGCCTTGCAAAAACCTAAAAGAAATGCAAAAAGCCTGGCATTTAAAGCCTTTCACAGTCTAGTTCTCCACTAATTTTCTGGTCTTATTTCATATTACTCCAAGCTTCCATAGAATTACTACCTTTTAGTTCTACCTGTTGAATGACTCCTTTCAATCTCCTTTGCTGGTTCTTCATTCAGGTCATGCCTACAAACTGTGATTATCTCCCAAGGCTCTGTTTTCCACCCTCTTATATTCTCCCTCTATATCCTTTCAATTAATTTATCTCATCAGTTCCCATGGATTCAATTATAATTTCTATTCTGATAATACTCAGAACTATTTATCCGGCCCTAACCTTTCTTCTGATCTCCAATCTTACATCTGCAACTGCCCTCATTCTCTGGAATTACTTAGCATTCCTCAGCTGCCTTCTGCTGGCCTTTTCACCCATTAGTGAGTTTTTCCCAGGACCTCTATTTCTAGGAAGTACCCTAACAAATATTCTTTATTCCCTGGAATAAACCACCATGCCTTTGCCTGATTACCTCATCACCCCTCCCTGACTTTTACAGTTGCCCTTTTATGTGCTGTCTCCTGCCATTGCATATAATATCTTCAAGAACATCGACAGCCTTTATTTTTGCTTACATTTCTATCTGCAATGCCTGGACCATTAGTAAATGCTTATTGACTGACTAACTAATCCCCTTCACACACTCTCTGTTTTGTATAATATCATACTTCCCTCCTATAGCCTTTGGCACAAGGATAACCCTTTGTCTAGGATCTGCTAGATGTGCAGTAAATAAAGCACCAGTCCTGAAGACAGGAGGACCTGAGTTCAAACTTGCCACTTACTAGTTGTGTGATCTTGGGAAAATCACTTAACTCCTGATTGCCTCCCATCCAGGGCCATCTCTAGTCTCCTGATTCATACCGGGCCACTGAATCCAGATGGCTCTGGAGGAGAAAGTGAGGCTGGTGACTTAGTACAATACTCAAATCCAATTCAAGTGCATATCATGGCATCACCTCCCTTCATGTCATAGTCTTCCAGACCAAAGGACAAACAGTAATAGCCTTTGTCTGCAACATACTCTCCCCAACCGCCTCTCTGTTTCTTAGTCTTTAGCTTGAGACCTTTCCTTTTCCCTTCCCCTACCTCATTCATTCACTCTTTATATTTAATTATTGTATATGTGTTACATCTGCCAGTAGAATGTAAGCTCTTAAGGGCAGGGACTTTCATTTGCTTTTTATGTCTAGTATCTAGCTGTTGTTATTATTTTCAATCATTTCCAGTTGTGTCTGACTCTTAGTGATCCTTTTTGGATTTTCTTGGCAAGAATACTAGAGTAGTTTGTCATTCCCTTATCTAGTTCACTTACAGTTGACTGAGGCAAACTGTCTTACCCAGAGTTGCATCAGTTCAAAAAATATCTATTTAGTACCAATGGTGTTAAACAGATGTTTATTGAAATGAATACTATGAGATAAGGTAGGCTGGGAAGATAAGGAGGCATTAGATTGTAAAAGAAGTTGAATATCAGGAAAAGAAATTTAAGTCTTGTTTGGCAAATAATGAATGATCACTGAAGAAACACAATGATGTTACAAACACTGTAGAACTTAATGCAGTGAGTGACTCACTGAAGGATTTTCTCTGACATCCATCCTCCTCACCCAAATTCTATCCTGCTCTATGACCAGTGGTGAGGAGACATTCGATTAAAAGAAATTAAAGGCCTATTAAGTGTATAGCACTGAGGCAGGAGTTAGGGATACAAAAACAAAAATGAAATGTGCCTTCACAGAACTCACCTACCACATGAAGACCTTGGGAAAGAAACTTTGTGATCTGGAGAGTTAAATGGGCACCAAAAGAGAGGAAAATTAATTGGTTTTGCAGATACAGCTGAAAGGTTTCTGTGCATTCTTACTCTGGGATGGATAGAATACATAGCACAGTTGTAAACTGATATAACCCAAAAAGGGGGATAGCCAGGGTCTTGGGTTTAAACCAAAGTTAGACAATGAAACTAAAGAGAGGAGCAAATTCTTATGACACCAGCAAAAAAAGAGCAGGTTTGAAATAGGTGCAGCAGTATCTTGAGCTTGAAATGCAAGTAGAAATCTGATCAAGATAAAGATGTCTCACAAGCAGATGTAGCAAGGTTGTCTGGGGGCCCAGGGAAAGGGTCAGAACTGGAAATATTGATTTCTTAAAAGTCTTGGATATCACAAAAAAGAGAAAATGGAGGGAGAAAGGAGGATCAAGGATAGAGCTATATAGTTAGAGAGGGAAAAAAATAATCTGGAAATAAGGTAAAGGAGTGGTTAGTAAGGAAGGAAGATAAGAGGTTAACATCACAAAAATAAAAAAAGGACAGAGCATAGAAAATGAATGATTAGCCAAATCATGCTGTAGAGTAGAAATCAATCTCCTAAAGTTCCCTGGGATCATTCCAGTTTCCATTGTTTTCTATGGTAGCTTCACTCACCCTCAAACTGAACAGTAAGGGATAAATTGTGAAGGGGGATGAGCAAATGAGCTTTAATGCCTGAACCTAAACACTTTCCTTTCATTCCACAGCCGTCTTCAAAGACCCATCCCCAAGGGAAGAGGTAAATATGGTTCCCCAGTATTTGCATTTCCTTCATTTTTCTTTTCTCTTTTTCTGATAAGGCTGCTCTCTCTGTAGGACTGCTCTGTCATCTATTCCAAGGTAATAATACCTCAGAACCAGAAACTCTCACTTGGATAAAGGGGATAAATATAGAAAACCCCAAGCAGATAAGACCCAGGCCACACAAGAAATGATGACAATCCAAACCCTGGTGATCCCTGACTCCCCATTGCCACTACCCAGCCTTCAGTTTGAGATGCCTTCAGAGACTGGGGAAAAACTACCCCCAATAAGAGAGCCCTCCCCTCCAACCCAGAAGATGAAACTGAACCTTTTGCCCCACTGTAAAGAGTCAAAGAGCCCCTGAATTGATCCAGGTCAACACCAAGGACTGAGACATGGTGGATTTCCAAGAAGATAATTAAGCAAATAATAGCTGAGAATGGGGCAGGGCAATTTCAGTGGTCAACATGGAAGTAATGTACCTTCTTTCATTCTAGTTAGAAGCTGGTCTTTTCTACTTTTTTCTCTCTGTATCTGTGTTGGGGAAGGGTGTATTTGTCCCTGTGTGTTATTACCCCACTCACCCTGAAATATATATATATATATATATATATATATATATATATATATATATATATATATCCAGATGAAAAAGTTCCTTGTTATGTTCTAATTTGCAAGATGAAAAGTAGTTCAGATCTTCAAGCATTGAAGAGCTCCAGAGGCGATTCTAGTACTTAGAAAAGCAACATGATATCATGGGAAAAAGCACTTCAAGCCAGAAGACATGGGTTTGATTCCGATGTCTGCCATTAACCATGTGACCTTAGACATTAATAATAATTCATAGAAAGAAGGTCTGTCTTCTCCAGAGTCCACATCTCTATGATGAAAGAAGAGTACATAAGTCTTTGGTCTATTGCTTCTGAAGGATCTCTGAGTTTTGACCTGTTGACTAATCCTGCAGGATATGTGAGTCATATATTGAGTTTTCAACTCTTCTGCTTGCGTACCTTCTTTCGTCCACCTAAATCACATTTCCTAGAATTCGTGAGTTGGGTAGCTTCTGAACAAAGTCTAAAGAGCAGTAGGTACCCAATCATCTTGTAATTATTTTGGTATCCATTTATTTTATCATTATAATGTACTTTTTAATTTACTTATTGATTCTATGCCAAGCATAAGTGTAGTATATACCCCAACCAAAGAAAAATAATAAAAACATTTACATATTACTTGGAAGTTTGTTATGAATTTAATATTCATTGTCTTGTTTATTCTTTAAATAACCCTGTGAAGCAGGTGCTATTGTTTTACCCACTTTAAGTATAAGGAAAGGTCGAATGACTTGTCCAGGGCCACACAGCTATTTAGTATCTAAGACAAGCTCTGAAAGGTATTCCAAATTGAGCTCTCTGTCAATTGTGTTATGGCATATCTCTAGGTAAACCACTTCTCCTCTGAGCAAACTAAGACAACTTGGATGCTCTCCCTAAGGACCTTGGCATTCTATCATTCTATCTCTGATCTTCAAGTTGCTATGGCCTTTGAGTTTTGCTGAGCAAGCCTAACAAAGAAATTCAGCAACCTATCTCTGCTGGTCTTATGGTGTGTGGGCTCTTCAATATGTAAATCCTTCTTTTAGAGAGCATAGTTGAGAAACTGGATGTTGCATCATATTATCAAACCTAGCATGGTCTTTCAAGGAGGCAACTGGTGCCTAATAGATAGAATATTGAATGTGAAGTTAAAAAAAGTGAGTTCAAATACAACCTTGGACACTTAATACCTATGTCACCCTGGGCAAGTTGCCTACCCTCTGTTTGCCTCAGTGTCCTCAACTGTAAAATGGGAATAATCACTACACTTACCTCTCAGAGTTGTGGGGATCAAATAAGATTTTCATTTGGAAAGTGCAGAGTACCTGCTTATTCTCTTCCCTCACCTCCTCCCTCAAGGTAGCTCATTCTACTATTGGATTATTAGTCTCTGATTGTTAGGAAGTCTTTATCTTGGACTCAGCCTGCCTTCTTGTAACTTCCCTTTCACTTTTCCTAGTTCTGTCCTCTAGGGTCCAGCAAAACAAGTCTAATACCTTGTCAGCCATACATATAGACAACTTTCCTGTTTTTTTTCCTAAAGCTTCTCTTCTCAAACTAAACATCCTGATTTCCTTCAGGAGTTACTTGTATGACAGACATGATCTCCAGTCCTCACAGGGTCACACAGACACTAAGCTGAAGTTCTCCTGAACCAGGTCCCGGGCTCCTGTCTACTATACACAAATCAGTTCTCATTCATTGTTTTGTTGATTATCTGGATCTAAAAAAGAGATGAAAAAAATTAATTTTAATTAACTTCATTACATTTAAAAGTTTAAACTTAAAAGATTAAACTTGAATGTGTACCATGGGTATATTTTATTTCCTTGGTGTGATTGCTAAACATTTTCAGTATATCTCTGAAACAAGCTTCAGGTTTGCAACCCTTAGAAACCAAAGACTTTAATTTTTCAGAAGCCTCCTGATGGATAATGGAAATAATATTGTGGTATCTCATCAGTTATTATTTATGATCAGAACCATATCCATGTCTCTAGGTTGAGAGGAGTCAGAAAGTCCTTAGTTATAGTTCCTAAGTCCATATATGGTTCCTAAAGAGTATCTAAATTTTCATATCTGCTAGTCTTCAATCTCCTGGCTTTTAACCTTTATTAATAAAAATATTCTTGACAATACTCTGCTCTATCCTCAGAGGCAGCACAGAATAGAGGATAAAGAGCTAGTCTTTGAACCAGTTAGAATTAAGTTCAACTCTCCTTGCTTCTACTGACTGTGGCCCTGGGAGAGTCACTTAGCTTCTCATTGTTTGTTCTTCAGGATTAAATTTCTTTGGGGGAGTTTCCTTATCTGGAAGTTAATGAAATCAGAGATCCAAACCCTAAGACTCAGCACTATGGTAAGAAAGCAATCTGTGCCCACAAAGCATTCACATTAAACTGAGGAAAACAACATGTACATAGATAAGTAAATACAAAATAAATATGTAGCCATTGGGTCATACACTTGGAGTCCCTAGAATAGCTGTTTCAAATTGAAGTTATGCTGTGATCCTACACAAAATCATAGTTCATGTGCCTCTGCTCGTATTTTTGCTCCTTCTCTAGACAGAGTGCGTGATTAATTAAAAGCAAAGGTATTTAAAGAAATTGTATAGTAAGAAAATTCACAATAAAACATGCCCCCATAAAACTAGGGTATACTATCCCAGCAATCTGCATTCCGTCAGTGAGAAAATTAGCATGCATAAGCATTGTATCTTAGAAGTACACATACAGAGGGATTAGATTTGGCTAGCACTCATGTGTGGAAGGGAAAGCTTATACTTCTGAAGTAAAAAAGACATCTTCTAGTGATATTATCATATTACCCTCCCTGAGACTATTTGATGCTGGAGTGAGATCTTTGCTGCTCCATTGGTGAGTGCTGTCTACACTGACATATTCCTCTGCTACTTTCATAACATGGTCTCATGGTGACAGGAGTACCTTAGTATCTAAGTGTTTCTTTAAGTGGTCAACCTTTGCAGATCATTGCTTCCAAGAAACTACCAACTCCTAGACTTATCTTTTTAGAACCAAACAAATCCTTTCAACTCCAGTCTACTGTGTTGTATCACCTAAAACATCTCCTTACTTTTTAAGTCATATATGCTATGCCCAGTTAAAAAGAAAAAAAAGATAGCAACATTGTGTGATGATCATCAATGATAGACTTAGCTCTTCCAAGCAGTACAATGATCAAAGACAATTCTAAGACTTCTGATGGAAAAAAATATCCAGAGAAAGGACTATCTAATCTGAATCAGACTTTTTACTTTTAAAAAGTTTTTTTTATACGATTTTGTTTATCTCATGGTTTCCCCCCTTTTTTGATTCTTCTTTCACAATGTCTAATGTAGAAATATATTTAACATAGTTGTACAAGCATAACATATCAAGAGGAGGAAGGAAGAAAAATGTGGAACTCAAAATCTAAAAAAAAAAAGGAAAAGAAAATATAAGCCAGACAAAGATCTTCTAGGCTAAGATTATTCTCTTTTTTAAAAAATTTAAATATTTATTTTTTCAACTACATGCAATGGTGGTTTTATCAATCATTTTTTTGATTGTCTATTCTCTTTGATCCTTTCTAGAGATGAGCACTGTCTTCTGTTACTGAAAACTAACTTATTTAGGATTAGATATTTCCGAACTCTTCTCTGGCTTGGGATGTAAATTAATTTGAAGCAGAGCAAAATGCAAGTGAAGGAGGTAAGGTCCTTCATCTCTAACCACATATCTGGTATTCCTGACTTTATCATATATATATATATATATATATATATATATATATATATATATACACACACACACACACACACACACACACACACACACACACACACCTTCTGAGACCTTATGATCTCATAGTTTCAGGGAGCCCATAGTATCTAAGTGTTTCTCTGATGGTCACCAGTAGTTTTGGAGCTGTCTTTTGGCCACTGAAAAAGCTTAGTCTCCTTACAAATACTAAGAAATTTTTTTAGGCAAGGAATACTAATAATTGGGAAAATGAGGAAACATCATTTGTAGACGGTGGCATTTGAGAGCTGTCGCTTGAAGAGATACCAAGAGATAGGGGTTGAGGATAGAGCACAGTAACTTAATTTGGGAAATATAAATAAATAGATGATAAATAGAAAGAATAGACAGATGGACAGAGCATTTATTAAATGTCATGCTATACCCTATGTTAAGTGTTGGTGATTCACAAACAAGCAAGAAGCTGATAATCTAATAAGAGAACACATAAAAATATGCCAAAAAGTATAAAGTCAGGAGTGGAGTCCTAATGCCTTTTGGGATGAAGGTGAGATGAAAGTAGCATAGTGGTAAGAAAGCAGTTAAGCAGCAGTCAGACAGAAAAGTTCACCTATTGGAGGCAGAACCCAATAGTAGACTCCAAGTTTCTGCTGGGTAAAGATGGAAGAAAGTAGAATCACACTGAGGAAGTGATAATTACATATAAAATATTCTGAGGGAAAAAAGAACACTAATGACTAGAATGATCAGGAAAAGTATGAGCTAAAGACTGAGAGGGGGAAAAAGGCATTCACCTAGCATTGGGGAAAGTTTGGACAATTTGGGAAAATGACAAATAAACCAATTTGCAATGACTGTATAATATGATTAATATGATTAATATAATATGATTAATCAGGGAGATTCTGCCTCCTTCCCTAGCTTTCATATTCTCCCTACTCTCACCTGGTTATCTGTGCTAAGTAACTGCCACTCTGAACCTCATTGTACAAATTCTTCATATAAGATCTAGCTTGAAGCGCAAGTCAAGACCAAGTTTACAGTCATGTGAAACCCACAGTCCTTTATTCCCTATATCAACACTGCAAGAAACTACATTTGTCTGTGATTTTTAAAAACCATTATAAAATAGAGCCTCTTGTTTCTTCCATTTCTCAAATTGTACACTGAAGAAAAAATATAAGGATGAGAGAAAAACCCATTCTGTCTCTTGAGTTTCTAGATCCTCAGTCTTCGTTTGTGTCTCTGCCAGGAGGCAGGATATAAGCATAACCTCTCCAAAATCATAAACTTCCCTCAATTCAACATAATTTGAATAGTGTCACACTCTGTAGGTGCTGGAAGCATAAAGATAAATAGGACACAGGACCAGCCCTCTTACAATTTAGCAAGGGAGTAAGACTTATATGCAAATAACTACTTGCTAACTTTAAGAAATTAATCTATGATTAGTGCTGGTATTCCTTTCAACTCTCAAATCCTGTTATTTTGTGAAGAAGGGTAGGATCAAAGTAGTTAGTGATGTAAGAAATCTCAGATTTAACTAGTGAATCTCCCTACCCCACCTCACCCCACCATCCACTCTCCAAACTAAGGTTAAAAGACTTACCTCAGGTAGAATGGAGAAAATGAGTCAGAATAGGGTAGAATCCTGCTGGAAAAGGAGTTAAAATCAGATTGCAGGAGGTCTTGATAATGAAGCTGAGAAATTAATCTTTTACTGGGTAGGTAAGAGGGAACCACTGAAGATTTTTGACCAAGGGAGGAAGGATGTCATGATTACATTTAGAAAATTGCTATAGTACCGGTATCAAAATCAAATTGGAAGAAAGAGACTGGAGAAAGGGAAACCAGTCAAGAGACTGTTAAAATAACACAGGTAAGAAGAGAAGAGACCCTAAATGAGAGAGTTATCTTTTATCTGTATGTGAGAATATGGGAGGGGTAGAATTCATATTTCTTCATACTAGATTGGATTTGAGGATAAAGGAGAGAGAGAAGAGTGAGAGGGAAAGATGAGGCTCATATATATACATATCATCAGTGGAGAAAGGCACACAGAAAACATCCATGACCCAATATGACTATTGTGGAAATATGATCATGATTGTGTATGTATACCTATAATAAATTGCTGAGGCGGGGAAGGGAGAAGGAAGGGAGAAAAATTTGGAATTCAAAGTCTTATAAAAGGGAATGTTGAAAACTATCTTGACCTGTAATTGGAAAAAATAAAATATATATATATATATAAATTTCAATGGAATGGATAACAATTTGGAAAAGAAAAACACCCAAGACCAAAAGTTGACAGTTGACACATTTAAAGAGAATACATATGGACAGGGAATATGTACAGAGGAAACCTATTAGTTTGACCACAAATTATACTTTTAGGACACCCACAGAAAGGAGTCTTCTAGCTTCCACCTCAGAAACTGTTGAGCTACCATTGCCTTTTGCTAATGTCAGCACTTTCTCTGTTGGGCACTTTGTCTCTGTTTGGAGACAGCTAGGGAACTGTTTGAATCCTGACTGGAAAATGATTCCAAATATCCTCAAGGCTAACCCTTTACAACCCCATTGGGTATTTCAGAAACTCAGCTTTTGCCTACACTTCTATTATCTCTCTCACTCAGCTTCTGCTGTCACAAAAACATGGAGCAAGATGGAATGATAGACTCAGTTCTTGCCCACTGGGGAATTACAATTTAGTTACAGAGGACAACAATGAAGCATATTTCATTCATCCTGGAGCAAAGAGAGGGCAAGCACACCATTTGTATTCTTCTTATTTCCAGCTTTGCCAGGACTGTTTTATTTATAATTTTTTAAAATAATTGTTTGTTAAAAAAATAACTATCTTTCACACTCTGTGATCACTGATTTTTTTTACTAGGAATGAAAAAATGAATGTTCAGTTGTCAAATGTTAACACCTTTCTTGTTTTGCACCCAATAACTCTACCATAAAATGAGATCTTAGTAAACTTTCTTTTACTCATAGGCTTAGTGCTAGGAACAAGATGTGTCAATCTGAACCTATTGAAAGGATGAATGAAAAGTAGGAGAGGGTCAGGCAGGAATGAGGTTTTCCAGTTGCGCTTCTTCCACCTCAATAAATCCTTCCTCTTCACCTCAAAATTTAACTTCTCCTATATTCTAGGTGCCATCCCTTCCTGACCTTTCAAACCTATCTATCACAAAGGGACCTAAGTGGAGCAGATTAGAGCCATTGGTTCTGAAGTCAGGAAGACCAGAATCCACCTCCAGTCACAGACACTGAGACACACAAAGGTTAACCAACTTGCCCAGTGTGTCTCAGTTTCCTCAACTGTAATATAAGGACTGTAGAAGTACCTTCCTTGCAGGGTTGTTGTAAGTATCAAATGTTATATTTGTAAAGTGCATGCCACATTACCTGGGATATAGCAGGCATTTAATGAATGCTTATTTCTTTCTCTCTTCCCTTCAAAAAAAAAAACTTTATAAAGGACCTATCATGCCAAAGCCACCTTTAAAGCTATTCAGGTAAAAAAAAATGACTATGACAGACACTGCCTTCAAGAAATTTACAATATAATAGGAGAAATTATAATTACTGAATAGTTAGGTATGATGTGAGGTAGAATATGTGATGGAGGAAAGGAAAGATCTAGAAAATTTTGTTGAGGAAGAGATCAGCTTGGCAATTCAGAGAAGGTTAAGGAGATGATACATTCAGAACAGAAGAACTTTTTAAGTATCTCTAGTCCAGTTCCTCATTTTACAGTTGAGGAAATAAGCTAAGAGTGACTCAACTGTGTTCAGACAGCTAAGTGTTAGAAGTCTGACCCAAGTCTTTCAGACTAAATTTGGCCCTTTATACTAAATATGATGGAGAGCCAATTAAGGTTTTTAGTCAAGGGAGAGATCTATATAGAAAATAATTTTTAAAAATCATAGCATTTATATAAAATTTCAAGGTTATCTGAGGGTAAGGTTAATATTTGTAAAGTACTTAGCACTAGATAAATGCTTATTCTCTTTTCCCTTCTCTCTTCTGACTCTCATAACAACCCTATGAGGTGGGTACTATCATTTTATCCATTCTACAGGTAAAGAAATTGAAGCTCAAAGTGGTTAAATGACTTGCCCAAGGTCACACAGTTAGGAAGTATCTGAAGTATAATTTGAATTCAGGTCCTCCCAACTCTAGATTGGACAGATTTCAAGCCAAATCTACTGTGCCACTTAGATCACTATGTGACAAGTGAGAAAAGGAGAGGCAAGAACATCAAATGAGAGACAGACTTAAAAATTAATCACTTTTTTCAACACCTTTCAATGCTAACTGTAGGGGAGGAGAACCAAACTGGAGACAAAAGGCCTGAGATTTCTCATCTGTGAATTTGGGGGATTTGAACAAGAAAACTTCTTGTATTGTTTCTGGACCTAGATCCAAATTCACCATTTGGATGACTCTAATCATTGGGAAGTTTTTCCTGACATAATCCTAAAATTTCCTCTTTGCAGCTTCTACTCATTCTCCTTTTTGATCTGAAGTCAAAATAATTTAATTCCCTCTTCTATAGTCAAAATATTTGAGGAGAGCTATCCCATCACCTCTAAATCTTATTTTTGTAAGTTAAATATTCCCAGCTCATTCAATGTGTCCTCACGTGACGTTTTTCTAGAGGCCTTTTATTGTCCTCATTACCCTCCTCTGGAAATTGTCTAGTTCATCAAGGTCCTTCTTAAATTGTGGTAACCAGGAATGAACACATAACTACAAGTAAGTATTGGACCAGTGCTTGATACAAAGGATATGGTACACTTTCCTAGACATAGACTTTGTCACTATAGTTTTCAAAAGTCAGAATTAATGGCAGCTGACTTTGGGGGGAGAAAGACCCTTGAAGTAAAAGATGCACTGTGATGCACAGCTGCCCCCAACCCCCTCACACACACACACACTTTGGAACTGAATTTGCAGAGGCCAACCCAGTCCAGTCCTTCGATCACAACCAGGTTGCTTGTTTTTGCCTTTTCCTTCACCCCCCCCTTTTTCCACCAGCCATCACAACTAGGAGCACATTACTCAGGATAAAAACCAAAGCAATCCAAATTATTTCAGTTTGCCCTTCCCCTCATCTATCTGCTGTGTACCTCCAGATATCCCCAAAGAGAAGATGAGAACTGCTCTTTACTGACTATGCAGTAGTACTCAGGATTTTATTGCATTTTTTAACAATATTCAATTGCCCAGACTTCCCTATAATAATCAATAGCATGAGTTCCCTGAAAGTAAAAATATTACTTTTGCATTCCTGTGCATCCATGACTGGAATAAAGTAAGCACACTCAATAAACACATATAGACTGACTGGCATAGTAGAAAACAGCTGTGTAGTGAGAATGACTTTTATTAACTTTGTAAGAAGAAATAAGTTTGTTGATTTAACATGACTAAGTTTTAAGTCTTCACAGTTTGCTTTAAATCTTCATTTTGTGATTGAATTGTTTTTAATTGTTTTATAATAAATTTTTTTCTTTTCAGCTCCAAAATCTCTCCCTTCTACTAGCTCCTTACTTCATTGAAAAGGTAAGAAATACTATACCTACTATTCATGTGAAGTTTATATTAGCCATCTTGCAAAAAAGGCAAGAAAAATAGTGGGAAGTGTTTCAATTCAATCTGCACTCAGAGTTTATCTCTGTGGATAGATAATATTTTCATGATGTATTCTTTGGAATTTTGCTTAGCTAAGTCTCACAATTGATCATCTTTACCCTATTGCTGTTACTATGCACAATGTTCTCCTAGTTCTCTCACTTTATTTTGCATCCATTCATGTCTTCCAAGTCTTTCTGAAACCATTCCCTTCATCATTTCTTATAACACAATCATATTCCATCACAATCATATACCACAACTTGTTCGGTCATTCTCTAATTAATGAATTCCAGTTCTCAATTGGGCATGTCCTTAATTTCCAATTCTTTGCCACAAAAAGGGCTGCTATATAGGTTGTTTTTCTATAGCAAGATAAGTACTTGTATCATATAATCTAGTAAAAAAAAATCTAACAAATATGTATGGACCTTCTGATAACATATATTGCATTGGGAATTTGGGGGGTTTGATTTCTTTTTATTCTTCCTGGAAATTTTAGCTAATAGAAAGTCTTCTGTTAATGTTAATCTCATGTGACCAAAATTTTCCCCTAGGATGCGAAAATTTACTTACTGACTTAAATGTTGTTTTTCTCTTCTTCTTTTTTCTTTTCAGTTCCAAAATTTCTCCAGAGGAAGAATCTTAACTGTCCCTGATTCTTTTTCAACATGTAAATCTTCCTGTCAATCAGGTTATTTGTGAGCCCACTAAGTGTAGTTTAATTTGATTTAGTTTACCAAAAGGGTCTGTTTAACTAGGTTTGTTTATGTATGAGATTATGATTCTATTTAACCAAGTTTGTTCAACTTTTATGACATTGAAGGAAGCATGGGATTATAGTTCTAGTTTTTCTTTTCCTTTTATGGAATGTACAAGATTGCACTATGTAAAAGAATTATTTCTCTGTCACTCTGATGAAATTTTCTCTACAAGAGAACTCGTTAGAATTCTAATAGTTGTTCAGGTTTATTGTTTTCTCCGAAGTCTAAACCTATGCTTGAGCATAATAATAATATAACCCAGATTTTTATCTCTATAACTTTTATATTGTGTTAAGTATATTTAGGCAGCAGTTACCCACCACATGAATGCAGAGAGGAGATATTTCTCCTATAACAATATCATCAATGCAAAAATGTTAACGATGACATACACAATGAAATAGACAATCAAATTATATGATGAACAAATTAGGAGCATCCATAGCTAGAACTATAAGAAACCTTCAGTCTGTTCCTGGAAAGGTACCTTTGTTCTCCAAAATTTGAGACTCAACTGCTAGAATTCTTTAAGGGAAACTTGATTAATGGAGACCTGTTAGATCACGGGGGAAGACACATAGACTCTAGCGTCAGTCTAAAACTCTGGGATCTCTAAGAAGCAGGTTGGTGGTTTCTTCTTAATTTCTGTATTGTTGTACATATTGGTAAATATAGTTCGATTGTAATCATTAAGAAGTTATAAGGAGGGGTCTGCTGTAACCAGTTCATATTGGTTATCTAGAACTGAATGTTAAATCTTTAGTGTGCATTTTCACCTCAAAAATGAGCAAACCCTGAAAATCAAGGCTCAATATATATTGTTTCTTTTTTGATTGTCTAGACTTCAGAAAGTGGAGAAAATGTTAATAATGAAAATTAAACTTGAAAGTGTATTATCTGTTCATTTTTTGTTTTTTTTTTCAGAGAGGCTGTCATTAAACATTTACCATTAAACATTTACACTGGGAGTGTTTGAATGGTGTTTCTGAAGAATTGTAAATAGGCTCCAAACAGGTATCCAGTATCTTGCTCTATAAGATTTGGGTTTAAATTTTGACTTTGCTTGCCTAATGACTAAAGTAAGTCCTTTCCTTTCCCTAGGCTTCTGTTTCCCCTGCTAGTAAGTGAGGAAGCTGAATTACGTGATCACAAGTCCTTTACTATTGGAAGCCTAAGAAGCGAGACAACAAAGGGTTAATGGGAGGACGTGGCCAGGGAGGTTGGTCAGAGCTCAGTTTCTAAAAATCTCCTCCCCCCCCCTCCAGCCTCTGTGCATTAGTTTGCTCTAAAAAAAGGTCTTTTTTAAACGACAGCCAGTCTGTTGTGGGTAGCAGATGGAGCTACTGAGCTTGCATTTGTAGCCGACTTTTAGCCTCCCCAAAAAGCCCTGAGGAATAAAGAGCTGGGAGCTGGAAACTCCGGCTGCAAGCTGCTGTCTTAATTAGGGAGTGCTGGGAGTGGCCCCTTTGAACTCCACAACTAATTTACCTGAGTGAACTCCCCCCTGTGGCTGGGTAATGAGCAGTGCCGTGTACTAGTGATTAGAAGGCTTTGGAGCGCCATCCGCAGAGTTAACCCTTCCCTTGCACTAGCTCAGTCATTTCTCCTGAACCTTGCTCCAGCAGGCAGGTGGCCTCTCCCTCCTGCATCTTTAGTCTTTGATCATCCATCCATCATTGGCCCCCTCCGATCAGCCTTGCAAATATACCTTTGCCCCTTCCAGTCCATCTCTCTCCTTCCCTTCACTGCTAAACTTGTAGAAAAAACCTGGCTAGCCAGTCTTCCTTCCTAGACATTCCCTTTAACCTCTTGTTATCTGGTTTCTTCTCCTACTGATGCTGTATCTACTTTTTAAAAATTGTTTCAATAAATGAAGGATAAAGAGACAGGGTTCCAAAATAAACAACTTCATTTCTCAATAACGTGACCAGGAAATTGCCATGATTGCATTAGCAGAATAGAAGCACATGAAAGGGGCTGATTTATAAGAATCTGTTCTTAAAATAGTCCATTCTGGCTTGAGCCAACTATTTTATTTGGGGGCATTTTTGATTTCAGGGCATCTTGTTCTGAGTCAAGATTCCTCCTTCTTAAGATGGGATTTTCCATTACTGGACAAAGTGAGGTTCCCCACATCCTCTTAGCCTAGGATGTTCCAGTTTCCAGTTGGTTAGTTGCTTATTGAACTGTTTCCCCTATGCACAGAGGACATACACTCATTCCTGGGTCCTTTCTTCACCCACCTTGGAGCAAAATGGCTGTGTGGACACTTCAACGTCTCCTTTTCTGGGAAGGTATGGTGAGTTTGGGGGCAGGGAGAAGGATCAAGAGTTGTGACCAGGAATCTTAATTTTATCCGACTATAGGTATTCCCACCAATCAAAGTTGAAGCAACTGTGAGGTTGTATCAGAAGGGCCAAGGAAGGACTGAAGGAAGATGGGGTAGAACCAGCAAAGTCAAGCTGATGTCAAGGTTTAATTGCAAAGTAGCACTAAGAAAAAACACTAATGGAGAAGTATTGGGCATCTCATGAGAGGGTTCCAGGAGCACTATTTGGAATCAATGGTAATAGAACTTCATGGTGACCCTTGGACAGAGATGGTATAAAAGCACTGGGAACATCTGGACAGCTCAAAAATATTTTATTTCAAAGGACAGTTAGGACAAAAGGTTCAAACCTACCCAGAGGGCAAGAAGGGCATTTGCCTAGTGTTGAGGAAATATTGATTTCTGTGTTGGGGTAAGAAGTGAATATAGTATGGAAGGGATCACCAATCCAATCCCATCTTCCAAGGCAAAAACAAAAACAAAAATTCTGCTGACTGTGGACATGCTCTAGTTCTGATTCTCTAGTACCTTTGGCTCCTCAAGGCTCAAGATCTCAGATGGATTATTATAATTTCCCCTAAATGCATCCATCCACCATACTTTTTTCTTTCTGTAAAGGGTACTTCCATTTTTTCAGGCACTTGTGTTCATAACCTAGGTTTTTTTTTTCATCCGCTCTTCTCCCACCACATCCAATCAATTACCAGGTCTTCTCCATTACACTTCCACATCTCTCACAATCTGTTTGCTTATCTCCACTCACACAGCCACTACCCTGGCTCATACCCTTATCTCTCACCCAGACTTTGGCAATAGCCTTCTAATTGGTCTCCCTGCTTCTTAGCATCTCTCTACTTCAATATATTTTTTGCCCACAGCTGTCAAATTGATATTCTTAAAACATTGATTTGACCAGGTCATCCCATACTAAAAAATATTCATGGTGCCTTATTACATCTGGAATAAAATGCAAAATCCCTAACCTGTCTGGAATATAAAATCCTTCACAGTCAGGGTTCTGCCTACCTTCTTTTTTTAAATTTTTTTCTGCCTACCTTCTTTAATCTCATTTCATATTATTACCCTTCATTCACACTCTGTTCCTGATCACCTATGTCTGGAACATTCTTGATTCCTTCAAAACACAGTTCATATTTTATCACCTTTATGAATAATAACAACAAAATTATTATTTATAGCTCTGTGTAGTTAACATGTGAGTAAGGAGGCATGGGAGTGTGTATTAGTAATAGTAAGAATAGCTAAAACTCACATAGTGCCTACTAAGTGTAAGTACCTTACAGAAATTATCTTTGATCTTCACAAAAACCTAAGAGGTAGTTGCTCTTATTATCCCCATTTACAGTTGAAGAAACTGAGACATGCCCAGTCCACACAGCTAATGAATATCTGACATAGGATTTGAACTCAGGTCTTTCTGATCCCAGGTCTAGCATTCTTATTCACGATGACACCTTATTGCCTCATTGGGGTTAGAGAGGTTTCTGTAAAGGGGTCAGGATGTCACCTAAGGCCAGTGGGGTTTTCTAGTTTCCTGTAGCGTGACAGTGAAAACATAAGACTAGCCTTCTTAACCAAAACCTCCAATATTTGTAAAGTTTATAGAATCGAAATGATTAGTGACCCACAGTTCCTCTTTCATCTCCAGGGTACCAAAACTTCCTTCTTTAACAGAATCAGAATTTGCACAACTTTACAGAGAAAAGGGAACTATTGACATGTTTCTGAGTTCTCCTTTTAAAAAAAATCTTGGTAAGATGTTTTGTTTTTGCATAGTTATAATGGCATGTTTAGAAGCAATATTTAGATAGAGGGCTAGGCAACTTACTAGACTGCAATCTGCCTTGGTGGAAGGAGTTTCTATGCTAGAAGTTCCCCACAGTGAAGCTCAAAGTATCATAGATTTAGAGCTGGGAAAGACTTTAGATGCATTCTAGTCCAACCTCCTGATCTTAGGAAGCTGAGACTCACAGTATTAAAAGAATGTGCCCAAGATCACACACAGAGTTATGAAGAACTTTGGCACATTGTGAGGAATAATAGCATGACTTTGGAAACAATAAAATGTTTAGCTAACCTTAAAATTCTCTACCAATATGAACTGTTAATACACTATCTTCTTAAAATACTTCAAAAAAATCACTGCTTTCCTCTGTGTGGGTAACCTACTACACATTAGTACATAGTCTTCATGCCTTTACTAACCATCCCTCCCCAGAAATTTCTAATGACAAGCTTCTTCAACTTTATTGAATGATAAATAGCCTGTTTTCAGATTTGTAATGTAAACTTTTGCAGTTTGGAAACATCTTCTTTGAGCTTGTGACTCATTGGCATAGACTTAGGTGATCCAGAGTCCTCATCACAGCACCATAGACCTTAGAAGAAAATCATAGAATAATTCATAGACTCAAAGTATGATTTTAGAGCTGAAAGGAACATTAAAGCCACTAAGTCCAACTCCTTCATATAACAAATGAGGAAACATGAGACTCAGAGAAATTAAATGACTTTCCCAGGGCTACATAGCTACTAAGTATCAGAGGTAGGATTCAAACCCAGCTCTTCCTAAAGTCAAGGTCATCATTCTATTCAGTAGAGTAAAATCATTTACCAATGCCTATTTGACCTCATTTGTAAAAAGACCATTCATTTCTTTTGATCACTTTAATTTGTATTTGTTAGTTCTCCATGTACTTTGGATAAGTTATAATGGCAGTTTGTATTTTCCTCGGGCTGTTGCTTCCCTTTCATCTTTATGCTATTCCATTTTGTTGAGCAAAACTTTTTCCCTTTAAATTTTCCTATATTCCAATTCTCCTGGTAAAGTCCTACTTCAGTGCTTCATGTTGATGTATAAGTGACCCCTCAATGTTAAAGTTTAAGCCAATGGAGCAAAAACTTTGGCAACTCCTGACAGATGGAAAGACTTTGGAAATGTACGTAGTTATTGCCTACATTATACATATATATATATATATATATATATATATATATATATATATATATATAGATACCATTATGAACCCACTCTTGCTATGTTCCTGCCAATGTTACCAATGACTTACTTTGTACATATATAATATATATATATATATATATATATATATATATATATACACATACCATTATGTACCCACTCTTGTTATGTTCCAATCATTGTTACCAATGACTTACTTTGACCAAAACCGGGAGGAATTCTTTTTCATGGAGTCAAAGCACCATAGATTTAGAGATGGTTGGGACTTTAGATACCATCTAGTCCATCTGGTCTGTGTGCATATGTAATATTTTACAAATGAGGACAAAGAAGCCTGGAAAAATTAAGTGACTAACCAAAGGACATGCAGATAATCAGTGCAAGAACTAGACTTTGAATTCAGGTCCTATTATTCCAAATTCATCATTCTTTACACTGCACCATCTTTAAATTTTTCTTTTTTAAAAAATATTATTTAAATGGTTTATTTATTTAAATTTAAATATTTAAAGATATTCTTTAAATTATTTATTTTCTAAAAAATGATTGAATTTTTAAAGTTGGGAGCATGGAGTAGGGTAGAATACATTATTGCTGAAATCAGACAACTCACAGTGAGAGTCAGAATTTGAGAATCAGGAGATGGTAGAATTGACGGTTCTAATCAATTCTCAGTTATTCACATGTGACACATCTACATTGTAGTTTATCCATAGCAAGTGGTTAATTTAGACTGGTTTCTTAACTTGGCTCACAGACAGTTGATGTTTGCTTAGACAATCTAAGTTCCATTTGCTTTTAGCCAGAGACAAATAGATTAGGACTCCTTACTGCAGAATGATAAGAGCTAAAAAGAGAGATGACTGACTGCTAAGGGAGAACATAGATGTGCTTAATACATCCTATATAACAAGCAGACAACCTTAAAATCCCAAAGAAGAGAGTTTAAGGAAAAATAAACAGATGATCTTGGACCATCTCTGGGCCTCAGATTTCCTTATTTATAAAATGAATGAGTTGGATTGAGTAATCATGAATCCCTTTCCAACTCTAAATCCTATTATCTCCAGGTGCTCCTTATGTGCCCTTAGAATTCGGTGAGTATAGTTACAGTACTTGTTATCCTAGTTGAGTTTTCTTAGTCCACCAACTGGAAAATATAACTAGATTCCAGAAAAGTTTAGATTAGAGGTAGTCCATCTTTCAGGGATGGCTCGTCAAACTTTTATTTACTCCCTGAAAGAAGGTAAAACGTTTCTGTTCTTAAAGCAGAAACTCCATTTCAAAAATGCAATTATTTTCTGGTAGGAGTCATGTCTTAAATCTTTATCATAGGATTTATAGTTAAAAAAGATACTTTGTCCAATGACCTTATTTGGCAGTTATAACAGATATATCTAAGAATTATGGAGATGTATACATGCATTGTTCTCTTGAGTATATTTGGCCAGAGGTTCTTGGTTGGTCTCTTAGACCCTATGAAGTTTGAGGGCTTTGAGGGTGGAAGAGTGCAAAGTATATTTCTTAATACATGGTCCTGGCTCTTGCTAAATAGAATGTGCCCCTTGAGACTACTGTTTGACTACTTACTTGCTTCCTGAGAAAAGAATAAGGATGTGTGCCAAAGAGGACTGGTCACTGAACCAGCAAGAGTTGGCCATTTGAAAGCCTTTAAAGAAGAAACAACTTCCTTTCTTGTTCTGTCTTCTCATCTTTCAAATATCTGGTTTGGGGTTCCGACATCTCTTCCTTTACCTTCCAGTAATGGCAAGGGTATACTGGAGCCAGTTCCAAACACTTGGCTAAGGGATTGATAAATTTTCAGTATGAGCATTTACACCTTGAAATTGGAAAATGCTACAAATCAGGGCCTGTTTTGTTGATTGTCTAGAATTTAAAAGTGTTCATATGTAGATTAAATTTAAAAGTATGCAACTATAGTATACCCCTGTACTCTATAAGCATTTGTCAGGCTCAAATGAAATGCAGAAGTCTCAGGTAATGAAGTTATCACCAGACTAAAGGCCTGGTGACTATAGGTCAATAATAATGAATGACTTTTATCTAGCACTTGAAAGTTTATAAAGTAATTTATATCTATTGTCTCATTTGATCCTCACAACTACCCTGGGAAGTACAGATGGAGAAACTGGAAAAAATAAGGTGAACAAGATAAATTACTTACTCAGCATCACACAACTAGTAAGTATTGGAGGTTAGATTTGAATTCAGGTCTTCCAAGGGCCAAGATTCTTTCCATTATGCCACTGAGTAACCCCTCAAAAACACAAGCTCAAAGTCACATACACATTTACACATACAAATGATACATACAAGTACACTCAAATATATTTATACACACATACACACTCACATGTTCATAAATATACTTATACCCATACATTCATATACCAATACTCTATACCAGATACCTATACTCACATACTCAAGCACATACATACACACAACCAAGAAGTAGTAATATGACTTACATATCTCATAGATGGATTTACAGTCAGAACATCTAGATTCAAATCCTAGGTGTGTTGTTTCGCTTCTCTAGACCTCATCACTTCCAGCTGATACTATATTCTAATTTTCTTTCAAATCTATCCAATCTGGAATTTTTGGATTTTATTCACTCCCCTCTCTCTTAAAGCATTATGAAATTTAAAGCCAGTGGGTTCCTTAAGAATTATCTAATTCCCTAATTTTTTAGATAAGGAAACTGGGGCTCAGCAAGGAAAGTCCAAGGTCACAAAGAAAGTCAGTTGCAATATTAAAGTTGTGATATTCCCTTCTTATCTTCTCATACTACCCTCCAAAACTTATTATTACAAACTTATTAAGAGCAGGGTAGGTGTCATATCTATCTGCTTTTGATACATAGTAGGCCTCTACTTAATACTTGTTAAATTGAATTAAATAGTCAGAGGCCCTGGACATAGTTCAGGAGCCAGGTCTCCTAAGTATGGGGAACACCACCATTTTCTAACATTGAACCAGATGGGTAATCACTGGGCATTATGGGTCTGGAGAAAACTTAGAGATTCTTGAAGGGAGACCTCTTCCACTGTAGGTCTGATTGAAAATTCAACTGAGTAACAGAGGTGAGAGAGCTCAGACTTGGTGGGGATGGGGGATAGAAACACATAGTAAGGAGCCAGTAGCCATGTCATTCAGAGCACAACCTGGGTAAGCAGCAAGTCTGGTCCCCTCTATCCTTTGTTGTCAACACTCCATGCCAATATCACTAATATTAGGGATTGCCTCATTTTTTTTTTCCTATTTAAATTCTGAATATTTATCCCAGACTTTGTCCCACAGTGCTAATAGATGAAATTCATTCATTAATATAAGACTTTCCCTTCTTAGCAATATTAATTGCTATAATTAATTATTATAAGCTATATAAAGAGATATTCTTTGGAATGATATATACATATATATATATACATATGTTTTGCTGGTGGGGGACAGATTGTATTCTGTTCATCAGATAAATGACCAGTTGATTGAGTGCTGAACTTAGAGTCAGGAAGACCTGAGTTGGAATCTTTACATACCATGTGATCCTGGGCAAGTCTCTTAATCTTTTCTCAATTTCATTTTCCTCATGGGTAAAATGGACATGATAATTATACCTGCTTCAAAGGGTTGTTCTGAGAATTAACTTAGCACATGTAAACTGCTTTGCAAACAATTCTTAAATTTCCACATAAATGCTATTTATCATCATCATTATCTATTATGTACCTCATTATGGTTCAATGGATAAAGCAGCAGACCTGGAGTCAGGAAGACCTCAGCAAGTCACTTAACTTCTGTGTGCCTCAGTTTCCTCATCTGTAAAATGGGAATAATGACACACCCAAATCCAAGGGTTATTGGGAGGATCAAATTGAGACAATATTAGAAAGCACTTTTTGAAAGTCTTAGTGTGTTATATAAGTGCTACCTATAATCTATCTATTATCTATTATTATTTCTTGAAATCAAGGCTATATCTCATCTGTACTAAAATAAAGTCAGCTGTGCTGTAGCAAAAATCCAAATCAAAAGCACTGTATTTAGAATCAGAAAACCCACATTTAAGTCTTAGATCTGGCACCTGTATACTGTGATTATGGACAAGACACCTCTGGCCCAAAGCTTCCTTACTTGTAAAATGGGGGAAGGTCAAGTTTGATGAGTTCCAAGATTTCCTCTGCTCTAAGGTTCTATGATCCTGAGGGAGAGAGAGGGGACGCCTCCCAACTTGATGATATTGTTCTTCACTCCAGTGTTGCTACCAGCCGTCTGGGCCCAGCTGCATGGCATCGTGGGGGGCTCTGCATTACTGGAGGCAGAAGTGTCCCCTGGTTTCCGAGTCCGTGAGGCCATTTGGAGGTCCCTGTGGCCCTCAGAGAGGATTGTGGCTACATTCTTCCGTGGAGCACCGGAGATCCTGTATAACTCACGGTTCCTGGGCAGGACCCAGCTGCACAGCAACCTCAGCCTAGAGATCCAGCTGCTGGAGTCAGGGGACAGCGGCAACTTTTCACTGCTGCTGGTGGATACCAGGGGTCAGACTGAAAGTCATACCTTCCGGCTCACAGTGTATGGTAAGTGGAGACCACCTTTGGCCCTGGCAGCTCTCCATCCTTCCCTAGCTGGGGTCAATACCTCAGAGAGTGATGTGAGGATCAAATGAGATATACAGAGCTTTGTGGTGAGTCTAAAAGCATGTATTAAATGCCTACTATGTGCCAGGCTCTATATTAAGAGTTGGGGAAGTTAAAAGAAACCTTAATAATAATATTAATAATAAACCATATTTATTAAATAAAACTTGAATTTTAAATTAATTATTATTTATTAATTAAATTAATGATTTTAATTGTATTGATAAACCTTGAAGACCTACATAAATGTATCATTATTAATTATAACTATTTTATGAATATTATTATTATTCTAAAGCAAAAGGGATAGAAATTTCTAAGTTCCAATTCTAGCCACCTCTGAATGAGTTATTCACTGTCATATATACAACTGCCCTTCAGAAATTCAGATGACATTCTGGTTTCTTGAAACATCTCATTGCCTTTAGTCCTTTCTCTATAGCCTCTTTTATTCTTCATGGCCTTTTTTAGGGGGCTTCAACTTCATCAGGAGAGGGGACAGAATGAGCTCAGAATTTTCAGTCTCACCTGGGATGGAGAACAAGGACTGGGGGTAGGCAAATAGCTCAGGGGCAGCATACAGTTGCTAAGAGGATATGAGGAGGAGCTTTTTTTTAAATTTTTTTTGTATGGTAACAAAAAAGCAGAATCAAACAAAACAAATCCATATGGTAGCCTTGGGTGAGAATAATGATTTCATTCTGCCCCACGAGTCTATAATTCCTCTATCAAGATATACATCCCATCTTTCATCATCAGTTAATAATCACTTTATAATATTTCTTTTTATAAATCATATACTTATATTCCTAGAAAATACTCTTCTTTGTGGGTCATTTGTATTTATTTTGTGGTGAGTCCTCACAGAACTCAAAAGTTTTGATGCATAGTATCTGACAGGAGACAAAATTTTCAAACCTTTTCTGAGAGGCACAAATGCTGGGAAAGAAGAGCCAATGGCTTCTCTTTCTTTCAATACACAAAGACAGATCTCAGTTATGCTGTAAGGAGGTCAAGAAGAAACATAAATAACCCACAATCAATGATGCCACAAAACTTTCAGATTTAGGTTCCTTCATTGGGTCAGAGGGTAAGGAGAGGTAAAACAAGGCTGAAAATTGATCACATGAAACATCTGAATGGTGTATTTAGATAAATTGCCAACTCATTGCTTTCATATATACAGTGGCTAAAACTCGGCAGGCAAGACTGCCCAGTGAAGTCCCTAGGCGATCTGCTTAGAGATTAGATAACAATGATTTATAATTAGCTTCTTAATTGTTTGAATTTCAGAGGGCATTTCTCAAGTCCTTGAAGTGTTTAAAAGCAGTTTGTTCTCTCTGATATCTTCAAAGGATCTTAGATTTAGAGCTGGAAGGGACATTAAAGGCAAAACTCTCATATTACAGATGAGGAAATTGGGAAGTAGGGAGATCAAATGACTTGTCAAACATCATTTAGCCAATAAGTATCTGAGACAGCTCTTGAATTCAGGTCTTACTGATTTCAGGTTTATACTCTATTCACTGAGCTACCTAGTTGCCCTTGATGTAGGTAGAAAGCATCAGAAATGGCAGTATGTAATAAAATTTGAACCATGGAAGGCAGCAGGGTAAAGTGGAAAGGGTCTTGGCCCCGAAGTTAAAGCACCTGGGTTCAAATTCAACCTCTGAAGCTCAGTACCTATGGGACCTTGAGCAGGACACTTAACATTCCCAGGTTTCAATTTCCTCCTCTGTAAAATGAAGGGAGTTGGGTTGGATGACCTCCAAAACCCCTTACATTTCCAAAGCTGTGATCCTAGAAACTTCATGTTTCACTGCCTATTCAAAGAGTTGGTTGTGAAGGGCTTAAGCCTATATAAAGGTAAGTTCAAATGGGGCATGGAGAGAATACATCCATGATGTCAGTGGTGTAGGAAACAGTCTGAAAAGGATACTTCCTCTTTTCTATGCAAGCAGCACCAAGGTAGTCTCACAAAATTATCTAGACTACCAAGAGGTTAAATCACTTTGCCTGGGATCACAGAGTCTTGGTGTATGAGAGGGAAGGATTGAAGAGCAGGAAAGATTGGCATCTGCTTGGCACATAATAGGTTTTCTCTTCCTTCCTTCCTTGTACATCAGGGGTGGTTCAGTAGTGCTTAGCTAGGCAAAGGGGAGACAGAGTCAAAATCACACTGTCCCCTCTATATGATTGTGTCCAATGTAATTAATGACATGTGTAATCTTAGCTCCTTGCTGTGTTCTGTTCCCAGAAGTGGTATCAAGACCCTCAGTACAAGTTTTCATTGCTGTGGCAGGTGACATCCAGCCACCCAGAACGTGCCAAGTCTTCCTGTCCTGTGTGGTTCCTAATAACAGCGAAGTGACCTACAGCTGGCAGCGAGAGGGTGCAGCTGAGCTTAGGGACCCCCATCAGGATATGCTCTTCCATAGTCAGGTGCTGAGAATCTCCCTGGGTCCAGGGGACAAAGATACTGTCTACTCTTGCATTGTGTCCAACCCTGTCAGCTGGGACTCGGTGGCCGTCACCCCCTGGGAAAGTTGCCTTCAGAATTCTGGTATGCCACATGGTCAGACCAATCTTTTGGGCCCCAACCTTTGGAAGCTCCATTCACCCCAAATAATTCATGATTTGATAAAGGGCAGGTGGAGATAAGAAGAAAGAAAAAGGTAATGGACAGTTCCCTGAGGCTAAAAAAGCACACACAAAGAAACCCACAATTCTGTAAAGAGATTTCCACAAGTATACCTTCTCATGGCCAAGAGAAAAAAACTATTCCATCTACTCTTACTTCTATACCACCTGACTTCCCTTTTATAACTTCTTGGCCCTTGTAACCCTGTTTTTTAATGATTTTGTAAATTTTGTTTTACCTGAGTAAAAACATTGGTGTGGGAAGGGGAAAAAAGCTTTTCTCCCATAGTATAATCAATCCTGGATTAATAAAATCCCTTAAATATAATAATGGTTCATATTTCCATAGCTCTTGAGTATTTTCCCCCCATCTACACAATGAGGGAGAGATTTTTTTCCAACTTTCTTTTTCTATATGACAGAAGTTATCAGAGTAGAGAAAAATTAAATGGTTCATCTAGGGTCTCAAAGCTAGTGACTCTAAAACTTGACTCCAAATTCAGTGTTCTTTTCACCTGAGTTTCATAAAATAGGGATAAGAGTTGAGAATGGGGGGGGGGGGGGGTTTGTACAGTTTTGAATGCTCTATTAGTTTTTATGTGGAAAAAGGTGAATTTTGCTCCTTACTCTACTGACCCTAGAGAAAACCTTGACCTGAGCCCCAAAAACAGGTTTCCCAAGCTCTTTCCACTAAATTAAGTAGCTCTGTGACAAGTTAGTATTTTGCTCTTAAATTTATAGGAGTGTGAACATCATGTGTGAACAGGTGCTAAAGTGCAGAATGCATGCTAATATAAGCATTTTAAGGTTTGGCATGACATAGTGGAAAGAGCACTCATTGACTTGGGAGTCAGAAAACCTGAGCAGAGTAGGATCACCTATAAGCCTACTTGATTTCTCTAAACCCCAGTTATCTCATCTGCAAAATGGGAGCAATATTTGTATTACCTATTTCACAGAGAGGTTGTAAAGAAGGTGCTCTCTAAACCTCTAAGTATATAGGTGCCTTTGTGTGAGTTCTTTGCTCTTTTTTAAACAGAGGTCCTTGTTTCATCTCTATCCTCAGGGATTATGCCTAGGTTCCTAAGAGAAAGGAAGAGACATAGAAAGGAAATAGGACCTGTAAGAAGTTTTGAGGGAAGGGAAGGTAGTTTATTTGGCCCCACGGAAGGGTTAACAGCTTCAAGTACTCAGTGTCTACCTCTGACCTAACCCTGAACTTTGCTTGTCCAGGACCTGGGGATAAATCCTACAAAGACATCCTACTAGTGACATTGCCCATCTCCCTGATCTTGCTGCTGGTTGGGATCCTCTCCATATGGCACTGTGCCTGTTCCTCAGGTAAGATTCCTTGATGTTGCTGCAGAGGTAGGAAGGGGACAAGACAGGGAGATTAAACCACTTGCATTATTGTCTGTAAAGATTTAAAGTATGTGTTATGCTAATCCACTTTAGCTTTTGTAGGATTTACAGACTAGAAAGAAGGGTCAGCCTGGTATAGAATAACTAAATCTTGGATCATAAGAACAAGAGGAGACTTTAGGAATCACCCATCTCAACTCTTTTATTTTACAAATGAGGAAACTGAGATCCTGGGATATAAAGTTAGATCTTGCCCAAGGTCAGATAAATATTTACAAATTAGAGCCAGGATTGAAACCCCCAAATGATACTGACTCCTACACCACACTGCCCATTCATGCCTCCTCATCCTTTGCAATGTTTGTCTATGCTTTTCCCTTATCTCTCCTTTGAGGAATTGAACTGAATTGAGAAACAGCCTAGAGCAGCCCTTTCTCTGGTTCTTGTAGTAAATCATGGACGCCATTGCAGCTTTCTGACTTTCTATCCATCAGTTGTCTCTCACGTTTGATTTACATGGCCTGTCTACTTCCTTTTTTGGTCATGTATGTCCTTGATTATATATTTTATGCCTCTACTAACACTGCACAGAAGTTTAACTAACTTAGAAAATCTTTTGCAGGGCTAAAACAGACATTTCAAATCCATTTATATCCTTACCAAAAACAGATCATGAATTCCAGGGGAAAGCATAGCATCATAGAGTGAAGGTTACAGAATCTAGGTTTCTTCTGGAGTGAATGGTATCACTAAAAGAACACTAGGCTAGGTATTGTAAAAACTTGGTACTAATCCAAACTCCATCATTAATTTAGACAAGTCACCATTGTGTCTCCATTTTTTTATCTGTAAAATGAAGGCAGGGTTTTCTTAAGGATTTTTAACCTGGGGGAACATAAAATTGTTGTCTCTCTCTCTCTCTCTCTTTATATACATACATACATATATATATATATATATACATATATATATATTGTGTGTGTGTATATAAAATTAAGGAATGTATGTCATTATAAAGAAAACCAATTATATTAAAATACAATTATCAAAATAACTGTATTTTAATATAATTGCTTTCTTTCATAATCCCCTATATTTCACACATTCTAAAACAGTATTTTAAGAAAGAAGATGATGGAAGCATCCACAGACTTCCAAAGGGGTCCATCACATCAAAAAAGTTAAGAATTTCCAAGTTAGAGAATGATCTCAATGGGATCCAAGAGCGACAGAAATTAAATCTTGAGATTAACTTCTCATTCCTGAATGTTAAGGAACAGGAAGGAGGGCAGGAAAGGTATGAAATACATTCTTTAGGGATTCTTAAGCATGAGAGATATAGTCTTCTGAGATAATTTGGGAAAAGGCTGCCCAGAACCAAATAACACAAAGAAGGTCTTCCTAGTCTAATGAGGCTGAGATTTACAGAGATTTATATACTTTTTCCAGTAAAAATAAGCTCCTTTTGTTGTTGTCATTAGTCCTTTATTTTCAAAGAGAACCAGTGACATCATGGGGTGATACCTTGATTTGTGCATAAATTGGGTTTAAGTGAGGTAGAGTAGCACAAAGCCACCAGCCTCACTTTCTCTTCCAGAGTCACTGAACAACCTTAAGGACCAGGGATATATTCATTTTTATTTCAGAATGTCCACTACCTAACAAGATATTTGTCATTTAACAAATGTTTGTTGAAATAAATTTTATCAAAATCTGTGCTTTGTCTTTTATTCCTTGTCAGATAAAAAGAGAAGAAACAACTCTTCCAATAGAGTGACCACAGAGAGAGAGACACCACTGGTGTAGTTCAACTGTCAAGAATACTGGTGACTCCACCAATACAGGGCAGCTGAGTCCTCACTTAACCCATGGTGACTTGGGGAATGGCCAGGCACTTATATACCACCCCTAATATCTTCACCTTTCACAAGACATTCTTTCAGGCCCTGGGATACTGGTAGTGGACAATTCATCCTAGAGCCTCTGAACTCCTTCATGATATAGGCCAGTGGAGCAGATTATCAAGGGAAGAAGGTGTTGGCTCATCTTTCCAAATGGCATAACACCATCAATGCCTTCCTCCCAAGCATTTTGAGGAAGAAGTTCAGAGGGAAGTTGCTAGAAGAACCAGAAGACTTTGCAGAAGTATTGTGTGTGTGTGACCCCAGGGACCAAAGATCATATAGACACATACTGTTGGGAGCATTATCTCCATGGCCACTGTTGATTATGGCATTGACCACTTAGGCACCACCAAAACTAGCAATAACTATCCTAGATACAACAAGCACTTATTGATTGATTGATGTGCACAGGCTCTCAAAAGCCTGGAAAATTAGACAGGGCCTCTAAAAACAAAGACTGTGAAGCCAAGATGTATTTGAATAAAAAGAGAAACTGTGGTTCCCCCTTTCTTGCCTTCCACCTTTAACCCTAGCCCTGGACTTCCTCCAAGTTTTGCTATTTCCTGATCCTCTTAACTTCTCCTTTTCTAAGAAGATGAGGAAAAAATGAAGGGAGGGAAGTTAGCTGTGTGACCTTGGGCAAGTCCTACATTCTCTGGGTCTCAATTTCCTCATCTATAAAATGAGTGTTTTGGATTAGATGAATTCTAAAGCTACTATCTAGCTTGAACATTCAATGATCTTATGATTCCCTATTCTTGCCTGGAGATAGTTTACTTCAAGGAACCTGGTAGAGACAACCAGAACAACCAATAACCAATAGCCAGTTATCTGTACTGAACCTGACACCTACTTAAAAAGGTCCCTAAGATGATCCTTTGTGGATAAATCATCAGAAAAAGAAACTGAGGTCCAAAAACTCAATTTACTCCCCTAATTCCTAAAAAAAGCACTTTGACAATATCTTCGATTTATATAAGCTCTGACATAGAGTGATGCCAATGTTGGAGAGACATAAGAGATGTTACAAAGGTAGAATAGATAGGACTTAACAGATTTGGATATGGGAAGATGAGATAATGAGGAATTGAGGCTGATTCTTAGATTATGAGTCTGGTTGACTAGAATGATGATAGTACCCTCAAAAGTGTTAGAGAAATTAGGGAGAGGGCACTGTTGGGGGTAGGAGAGGGATGAAAAATAATGTGTTCAGTTGGGATCACCAGTTGGAGATGTCCACTACATAGTTGGAGATTCAAGAATAGAGATCAAAAAAGATTAGTGTGGATAAATAGATCTGAGAATCATGTGCATAGAGTGATCAGTAAACCCATAAGAGTTAATAAGGTCACCAAGTGAAACAGGATCGAGGAAGAAGAAAAGAAGGCCCAGGATAGATTCTTGGGGGACCTATATCGTTAGTAGGGATAACCCGGAAAAAGATTCAGCAAAAATAAAATTAAGAAAGTCATACAGGAAGGAGGAAAACCAGGAGAGAACTGTCTTGAAAACCTGGAGAGAAGAGAATGATCAACAATGTCAAAGGCTTCAAAGAAGTCAACAAGGATGAGGATTGAGAAAAGGTCATTGTATTTGGCAAGAGATCAGTAGTGCCTTTGGAAAGACCATTTTCCATTGCATGATGAAATAGGAAGCCAGTACATAGTGTTAAGAAAGGAGGAGGAAAAGAAATGAGGATATTGATTACAGGTGGCCTTCTCAAGGAGTTTCAAAAGGGAGGGAAAATATAGGATGTTACGAGAGGTGGGTCAAATGAGGGTTTCTTAAAGGGTCAGGGAGATCTGGATACCTTTTTAGGCATCAGGAAAGCAATCAGGAGATGTGGCGAGATTAAAAGTAAGTGAGAAAGTATACATGAGAGTGGAGAAGATGGGATAAAATAGGATCACTTCTGTAAGTAGATGGATTGGTGTTGCCAAGAAAAAGCCCATCTTCCCTTCTCCCACTCATCTCAGCAGGGAGGCTTCTCAGGATCTGCATAGCAACATTCTAACCAGGTAATACTTCCCCTTACCCATCTCTATGGAAACTTGCTTGCTTCTATATGTGTGACTCTGCAAATAGTTTCTTAGTCATTTTATGGGACACTTTGAAAAGATTTGATCAACTCCATACCTAATAGTTAATTTCTAAAAGGGTTCTATAGCTTATTAGTCCCAGGAATATTTGGATTTTAACAGAGAATGGCTGAAGGAAGGAGACTCCAAACAAGAATTTTCAGGCATTCAAAAAATAGGACAATTATTTTGAAGTGGATTTCACCCTTGGAGCTTAGAGTCCTAAGTTATGCTCCAAATTAGGAAGTTATACAGGCAAAGTAAGCATCCATGCATTTTCACAACCCCACCTCTAGCTTTGCCTTTCCATGGAATAATAGTATCTCTGAACAGAGAGGGGACTTTCCCAACAACTAAGTTAACTTTTAATGATCTCACATGGGTGAATTTTCTCCCATACTTTCCTAACATTTTTATTGACAGTTAACTCCTGCTCAAGAAGAGCTGTTTTCATTATTTGGTTTCCTGATATACCTTGTGCCAGGTCTGTTGACAGCAACCATTCCAACTTAGTTATATATTTTCTTTTCAGCACTGCTCATCCTATCATCAGTGGTAGTAGAAAATCAATGCTGGGAAAGCTGTTCACTTTCAAACCTATTTGCTGCCATTCCACTCTGTCCTGGGTTATTAGATACACCTCAAGTAAATACACCTCAAGTGTAATTACAATTAGAAAGTAATAGAAACAAATTTTTAAAACTGGGACTTCTGATTCTCAGAGATAGACCTGAGTTCAAATGTAACTTCAGATACTTAAGTCACTTAACCTTTGTTTATCTCAATTTCCTTAACCAAAACATGGGGATCATAACAACACCCACCTCCCAGCATTATTGTGAGGATTAAGAGAGAAAATTTGTAAAATGCTAACACAGTGCTTAACCCATAGTTTATACTTAAGAAATATTCTATCCTTTTTTCTTTGTATCCTTCCTTCTTCCTTCTTTCCTTCCTTCTCAATATGATGCAAGATTAAGGAAAACTTCCTGTATATGGAAACTGTAGGTAGAAGTGAAGTTACTTGTTGAAGGTCATATAACTAGTAAGGAACCAAGATAGGAACACAGGTCTCTTGATTTCTAGTATTCTTTCTACTACTCCAAAACAAAAACATAATTTGGCTTCTCCAGGCAATGAAGTCTCTAGAGGCTTCTTTTTATCTTAGATATACTGAGATGTGTTGGAGTTCCCTATATTGAATTCCCTGATGCCAACCTAGAAAAAACTCTGACTGGGGAACTCATTACGCATAAAAGTAAACCATTCTGTTTTTAAACAACTAGAATATTTTTCTATCTAGCCAGTCCAAATATGCCTCTAACTTCCACCCACTGACTCCAACTACACTCTTTGAGATGTAATCTGCCTCCTAGGGAATTGGGTTGGATGTGGGGAAAATAGAATTCCCACGGAATCCAGAAAAATATCTTTATTTTCTGGTAAATGCTTGGAATAGTCCCTATTTACTCTCATCTTCTAGGGAATCCTTTCTCTCTCCCTGTTAATTACCTCAGTTATTAATTACTTCCTTTGTATAACAGTGGAAAGTGGGAAGAAAAAAAAAGAATTTGCCAACCTTTTCTTTGGAGGAGAATAAAGTTCTACATAATAGGTTTTTCTATCTTTTAAAGTGTATAGTAGGGGTGGCTAGGTGGCGCAGTGGATAAAGCACTGGCCCTGGAGTCAGGAGTACCGGGGTTCAAATCTGGTCTCAGACACTTCATAATTACCTAGCTGTGTGGCCTTGGGCAAGCCATTTAACCCCGTTTACCTTATGAAAACCTAAAAAAATAAATAAAATAAAGTGTATAGTAGGTTTACCTGTTACTAGGAAGTATCTTCCATTTTCTCTTGTACTCCTTGTTCTGGTTTCTTCTTAAATCTTAAATGCTTAGTTTATAATTTCTAGTTTATAGTGACTGGAATCTCCTCTCCTCTCGGACCCCTCTTGGATTCTTTCTTGAGTTCTCCTGATGCTTTCTCAGAAGACCACCCTGATGATGCCTAGGAGAACAATAAGAAAATATTTTTCTAAGAGAAATTGGCCAATTTATCCACTCTGCACCTCAGCTCAACTCCTTATGACCAGTTTATGGTCCTTTTACTAGATTCCATCTTGCCCCCGAATTGCCAAATGCCTTTCCCTCCATTCCTTTTTGGCTTTCTTTTGTCTTTCCTCATTAGAAAAGGGCAAGAACTGTCTATCTTTTTCATATTTGTATCTCCAGAACTCAGCACAAAAAAATTTATGATTACAAAAATTAGATACAAAAAATCAGGAGTTTAATGAATATTTATTTACTGATTGTCAGCTCATTCCTTCTTAGAATATAGCAGACTCTTCAAAGTAGAAAGGGAGTTTAAAGGTAAACCACTAATATGTTTAAGTTTTACTAGTGTTTCTATATGGCAATAAGTGAAACATCACTTTCTCTGAAGAATTAAAGCTAAGCATCACCAGAGGGCAAAGAAACTGCACATGGCAGACCAATGAAGAATAAGGATTGTATGACAGAAAGAGAATATGGGCCATGAAAAGGGAGCTGATACACCACTGGTACCATATATTTCTTTCATTACTCTTCTTTCTTCTTGTTTATTATAAATTCTGATCTTAGCTCTGACAAATTGATAATCTGACTATACAGACAAGTGATTCTCCTATCCAAAATAAGTGTGTTCTTGTACATCAAAATGTAGTTACTTCCATTCTTTGTGATATTATCTGGTGCTCACTGTATCAAACACCTACTGATTCTATTTAAAATAATTGAAGAAATTTTTTTAAAAGAAAACATTCAATATGGAGAGATGAGAGACATTTGAATCTTTCATTTCTCTCATTTCTTTTTTTTTTTGGTACTATATATTCCCAAATATTTTCTCCCACATTGAAAATTTACATTGAAATAAACCAGCATCAGGATGTATGCTGATTTGACTCGGAGGGCTCAATAAGTTGTTCATAAAATTTCTATAAGCAACTAATGTTGTGAAATCTGTGATGATTTTCAAGTTGAGCTTTTTGCAAATATTTCTCATTTGTACAACAATGCATGATGGCCAAATGTTCCATGAAATAATGGGTTTTGTAGCTTTGGGGTATAAGATAAAACATGTACTGCCAATTCCTCTCTTTATCTCTCTAAAGTTGTGAGCCAGTCCTTCCATTTAGCAGCAAATCCCTTCTTTTTTAGTTTAATTTATAAGAAAATGTCAAGACTGATATGATTCATCTCTTCCAGCAATATGTCCACTCATCATTCATTGAACAGAAATTTCACCTTTAGAGTACCAACAGTCAAATTAAAATTTGTTGATGATCTAAAGACTCTACGATTCTTAGCACTCTTTGCTCCCTTTCTCACCACTTGACAAGTTACTGCCTAAGCAAAAGGGATGAGGGACATTTTTCATTTTTCTGATTCATGAGTGGCCATGGCCAAAGCAGATGTATCACTAGCTGGCCAGCCTACTAGTGATGTGCCTTTCTGAGATTAACTAGGCTGGTCCACAGAAAACAGATGGTCTATTCCTGGAGTCATACTTGAGGCCTTTCCATCATGGTAGAATTTGCCAGAGCTTGTGCTTAGCTGGCATAGACTTTGAAAACATGACTGCCACAGTGAGGATTGAAAGTAGGACTTTTATGGAGGCTGAAAGCCAGGGTGGATATTAGAGCCAGCTCATACTGACTGTCTGAGAACTGCCTGATAAATTTTCAGTATGAGAATTTACACCTCAGAAACTGGCAAATGCTACAAATCTGGGCTTGATTTATTATTTTGTTGGTTGTCTCGACTTAATAAGATGATACAGAAAATATTAATAATACAGATTAAACAAAAATATGTCATACATGCATTTTTTCAGAGAAGCTGTTGTTAAACATTTTCCAGCACTCAACAGTTAAAGCCCTATATAAAAACTCTTTTTTATCAAGTATAATTCCTTCAAGGTCAGAGGGCTCAAGGCCATATCTTCCAAAGCAGATGGGCAATCTTGGAATTTTATGCAGAGGAAGGGGAAGAGAGCCAGGAGCAGATAACTGAGAGTTATCTCAGTTGAGTGTAGCTGCTTTTTCAGGCATTAGTTTACCTCTGGGAAAGCACTGAGTTCTCAGGATGGTTTTTTTTTCCAGTCCCTGAGCCAGGCTTTAAATCTCTACCTACTCTGCCACTACTCAGATTCTTCAGGTCCTACTCCCTCCTAATGGGAGTGAAGTCATTCCAATTCAGTCTAGCAGGATGAATGAGAAAAGTCATAGAATCTGTTAGAAAGGATCCCATCAAGTCTAATCCCAAACGTGAATGAACATCTTTCCCGACATAGCAAATCATTCCACTTTGGGATAGTACTAATTGCTCAGAGACTTTTTCTACCCTTGACTCTATCCAAAATCTGCCTCTCTATAACTTCCACAGGATAAATCTAATCCTTCTTCTAATCTAAAAATAATCTATGACTGTCCTTCAGCTCAAAGATAACTATCATGTTCCTTCTAAGACGTCTTTTCTCCAGACTAAACATCTTGCTCTTTTCCTACATTGATCCTCTCCTTTTGTTGTTCAAGGATATATAATTCTTAAGTGACTCCCTACTGGCTACTATATTTGATCACTCTTTAATATTGCCTTTATGGTCCTTCTGTCCATTATTCTCATTTCATTTTGATGGTCCAGCTATTCTAATTTTCCATGACTCTTCCAAGACAAGGAAAAATTTAAACTCTAGGGAGGGATTCTTAACCTGGCATCTGTATACTTTTTAAAAACTGTTTTGATAATTGTGTTTCAATATAATTGGTTTCTGTTGTAAGCCTGTGTATTTTATTTTATGCATGCAAAGATTTTCTTCTGAGAAGAGTTTCATAACCTTTGCCAGAGTATCAAAGGGGTTCACAATATAAAAAAAAATATTAAGAGCTCTTGTTCACATCAGAACAGAATATGTGTTTCCCTAACTTTAGAAGCCCTTACATCAGACCTCAGTTTCTTCTATCATCTATAAATATCTGAAGCTCTAATTTAGGAGAACAATCTTTGATTTTAATCTCAGAGCTCAGGTCCTGTTGTCTAATCTCCTAACCCCCTTTCACTTTCCCACTTGCTTCCTTGTATGGGTGCCTTGGTTCCACTATTTATTTCTTCTTTCCTATCACTCCTCCCTTGGCTAAATTAATTTTTATTTGATAAAGTTTAATTCACAAAGAGAAAAAGAGATAATATACAAGGGCAGCATGCAAAGGATAAAAGGGGCAAGTAATAAAAATAAATCTACTCTTCATAGACTGGTTGACTTCCAAGACTTTAGTCTAGTCAACCTAGTTACTATAGAGCCATCAAGCTCCCATAGCCCCACCCTTGGGTGCCCCACTCTTATCTAATGAATGACCTCATCCCATGCTATAGCTAAGACTGATTGATCTTCAGTATCATTCCCTATATTTTCTATTTCTGTATCCTTTTAAAGTCTTCCAAGCTAGGTTTCTATCCTCACTCCTTGGAAAGTGGCATCCTCACAATTTTCTAGTCTTTATGTTCTTCACTCAAAGGTGTTCTTAAGGCTGATGAAATCTACTGGCATGAATCCCAAGTCTCAAAGTTGTGAAGAACTCAGCTCATAAGAGGGAGGTGATGAGGTACTTCACAAGAGGTGCTTTCACTGCCTTGGTTATGGCTCTATAACTCTGAACCCATAGTAGACCAGAGTGCAGTGAGGAAAAGTGAGGATCATGAGAAAGCATGGTGGGGTTGGGAGGCAGAGATGGAAAAAGGTTTTGTTCAACTTGATGCCCATCTCCAATAAACAATGCCTCCATTTCCCAGAGAATAGAAATACCGTTATCAAAAGTGTTGAATTTGGAATCAGAAGGCCTAGATACTCCAACACGCTCTGATGCTCCCCAATCTATATGACCTTGAGCCAGTAACTTGATTTCTTTGAGTCTCAGTTTTCTCGTCTGCAAAATAAAGAAATTTGGCAAGATGACCTCTAAATTTCTCTCAAGATCTAGATCTTTGAAAACATTTTCCTCTCAAATGCACCATAGGCTGCTTCAGAGGAGTGTTTGTTGTTGGTCAGTCATTTTTCAGTCATGTCTGGTTCTTCATTATCCCATTTGAGATTTTCTTGGCAGAGATAGTGGAACAATTTGCCAGTTCCTTCCCCAGTTCATTTTAAAGATGAGGAAACTTAGGAAAACAGGGTTAAGTGACTTGTCCAAGGTCACCCAGCTAGTACATATATCAAATCAGATTTTTAAGTTGGAAAATGAGTCTTCCTGACTACAAGCCCTTCTATCCACTGAACCAAATAGCTACCCTGTCCTCATAGCAGCACAGTGGAAAGAAGATTGGATTTGGACTCAGATTTGGGTTTAAAAACTCCCTGTCTGACACCTAGTTTCTGTGGAATTCAGTACAAGTCTCTTCAAATCTTACCTCCCTTGACCTTACTCTGTTTATCTGTAAAATGAGAGGATTGGATCAAATGGTCTCTGGGGTCCTTCAAGCTCAAAATCTACAATCGTAAGATCACATGAACCCCACAAGGTAGGTGATAGACATATTTCTTCCGTTTTAGAAATAAAAAAACCGAAGTTCTGAAAGTTAAGTTATTTGACTAGAGTAGAGCAATTAGTAACTATCTGAGGCAGGATTTACCCCACCTCCCACCCAGACTTCAGGTCCATCACCAGTCTTCACCATTCCAGCATCTCTAAGATCATTTCTAAATCTGGAATGATTAAGCACTTGCCTTGACTGGTATGAAAAGAATTCATACTAAGGGCAAATGTTCAACTAAATAAAGTGTAAAATATCCTCCAGTTATAGAAGTCTATGATCCCATGAATTTTTAATACTGTTCCTATCCTTTGACAAAGTGTCAGGAACTTGGGTTTTCAATATCCTTCCTCACCAGGGCCTTCAAAGAAATGCTCTTCCAAATGTACTTTGGAACAAAATGAGGCTTTGTTGAGGTATAGAGATCATGAACATCCAATTTTATTACAGTGGCTGATCCCATTCAGACTGCTCTCATGCTGACTCATTCATTCAGGGAGTAGAATGATAGTGAACATTTGATTTCATGCTTATTAGAGGGAAGAAGCCAAACATGACTCTTAACTTCCCAAGAGAAAAAATAAATGAGTCTGAGTTAAAATCCCACCACTGACACTACCTGTATGACCTTGGGTAATTCATTTAATTTCCCTGGACATTAGTTTTCTCATCTACAAATGAGAGGATTGGATTTTAGCATCTCTGGGGTCCTTTTTCAAGCCTTAACCTATGATCCTCTGCTCCTTAATTAGTGGGGCTTGGGGAGTGTTCAACAAATAGATGCCAAAAAGTCACCTCCTCTCCTAGACTGTGGAGGCCTTCTTGTGAAGGAACATAGGAACAGGAGTATATAAAGCTCATTCTAGCAAGCTGGTGACCTGGTTATTTCCATTGACTAGTAAAATGGCTACCTGGACAAGAGATCCTGGACTCCAGAACTATAACTAGGAATTGTTGTGCTCAGGAGACAAATCTGATATATTATCTCATTGATTATAAGTGAAGACCCCAGAACATCAGTTCCTTGGATTGATGGGAGCAGTTTCAACATGAGATAAGTTCACCCCAGCCAAAATCTACTAACTTCCTACTTTAATTGTTACTATCCAAGTGCTAAGCTCTGTTGTTTCTATACTGCCAAAGAACTGCAACTACTGTCAACACCCAGAATTTCAGAGTTTGAGAGTTAAAAGGAATCTCAGAGGCAGCTAGTAAGAACAGGTAGGGAGAGTGCTGAGTCTAGAATCAGAAAGACCTGAATTCAAATTGACCTTAGACATTAGCTATGTGATCCTAGGTAAGTCACTTATTCTTTGTTTGCCTCAGTTTCCTCAACTGTAAAATTGGAATAATTAGTATCTACCTCAAAGGGTTATTGTGAGGATTAAATGACATAATATTTGTAAAAAGCATTTTACACAGTGCTTGAAACATGGTAAGACCTGTATTGATGCTTATTCTTTTTCTTTCTCTTTTCCTGCTGAGTTGTCATCTAGTCTAGTCCTTTATTTTTATAGGGGGCACAGCTCCAGTCACTACATTCTAAATAATTTTATATCACTCTCTAATTTCCTGTTCACTTGGAATTATGGAAGAAGGCTGAACTTGAAGTCAAGATGACTTTCATTCAAATTCCATTTCAGACACTAACTAGATGTTTAACGCTAACTAAATCACTTAACCTATCTGAAATCTCAGTTTCCTCATCTATAAAAATGAGTGAATTGTGCTTAATTACCTCCAAGGCATTTTTCAGCTTTAAATATATAAGTATATGGCTTCTAAAAATGTTAATCTTGCAATTAATAAATACCATATCAAAATCCATTGGTTTGGGTCTGAAAAGGAAGAAATAAATTCATAGAGAAAGAGAGAGAGGTATTTCAGTAGAACATGAGTTTATATAGAGAAGAGGACTCCCAAGATGAGAGGGGCTTTTGCTAATAGGATTGGCCAAATCTCATTTTAAAAGGGAACATGAGAGATATCCCTGGAACAAATCTATAATCTGCTCCCTTTGTATATTATATTCCTAACAGGTCTAATATTTTGTTGGTTCTTTAATGTATACATTATTTGAGACCATCAACATTTGAAGGGAAGGCCTGTGTTCAGTTTTCCAACCATTAATCACTGGTCCTCATCGTGATATTATATATGGCACAGGTGCTTACTAAAAGCTTCCATATCATATCATCTTAAAAATGCATTTCTGTCCATTTAATTTGTTCATATTATTCTGTACATTTATTTCTACCTGTATGTGAATTAAATTCCCAAGTCAAAGTTGGAGGAGAACCCTAGAGAGCATCCAATCAACTTGTATTTTACCAGGATGTCCCAGAAGAACATCCAAAAAAGACCCCCAGATTTAAAAATTTTTAAAAAGATTGGTCTATTGATAGAGAATAATTCACAATGTCTTCAAGATCTCTTTTCTGGCCATTACTCATTTCTTAGAGTCCCATATCTTATCAGCACAGTTCAGGATAATGTTCTCTTCAAAGCCCCTCTGTTGAAACTTATCTGTTATCTTTCTATTTGCTCACAAAGCCTAAAGCTTCCTAAATACCAGACTTTGCTAAGCCCTGGAAATATGGTGGGGGGAAGCAAAAAGGTTTCTCAAGGAACTTCTATTCTAATAGGGAGATAAGTAGCAAATAACTATTTAGATACAAGATAGATAGGTAGATAGATGATAGAGATAGATAGACAGAGACAGACAGATAAATAGATAGATAGATAGATAGATAGATAGATAGATAGATAGATAGATAGATAGATAAATAGATAGATGATATATAGAAGCAAAATGGATATAATCTCAGGGGGAAGATGCTAATTGAAGTGAGGACTAGCAAACATCTCTTTTTTGCATAATATTATTTATTTTATATTTTTTTAAAATTTGCCTAGTTTTTGTCATACTATTTTCCAGTTTTCCCAACAGTTTTTGTCAAACAAGTGAGTTCTTATCTGAGAAACTAATGTCTCTGAGTCTGTCAAATAGTAGATTACTTTAGGCATTTACTACTGTTTCTTTTGAACCTATCCTAATCCACTGATCCATTACTCTATTTCTTCATCAGTATCAGGCAGTTTTGGTCACTTTCACTTTATAATATAGTTTTAGATCTGGTAGAGCTAAGCTGCCTTCCTTTATATTTTTTTTATCAGTTCCCTTGATATTTTTGACCTTTTGTTGCTCCAGGTGAATTTTGTTACTTTTTTCTAGGTCAGTAAAATAATTATTTGGTAGTTTGATTGGTATGGCAGTGAATAAATAATTTAATTTCAAATTGTTATTTTTATTATATTATCTTGACCTAACCATGAGCAATTGACATTTTCCCAATTATTTTGATCTGATTTTATTTGAGTGAGAAGTGCTTTGTAATTTTCTTCATACAGTTGCTAGTTTGTCTTGGGAGGTAGATTCCCAAGTATTTAATGTTGTCTACAGTTACTTTAAATGGAATTTCTCTTTCTATCTCTTGCTCTTGGGTTTGTTCATATATATATATATATATATGTATGTATATATATATATACATACATATATATATATATATGCTGATGATTTATGTGGGTTTACTTTATATCCTGCTACATTGCTGAATTTGTTAATTGTTTCAAGAAGTTTTTAGATGATTTACTCTGATTCTCTAAGTATACCAGCAGATCATCTGCAAAGAGTGAAAGCTCTGTTTCCTCATTGCCAATTCTAATTCCTTCAATTTCTTTTTATTCTCTTATTGCTAGAGCTAACATTTCTAAAACTATATTGAATAGTAATGATGATAATGGGCAACCTTGTTTCATCCCTTATCCTATTGGAAATGCTCTGAGTTTATCCCAATTATAAATAATATTTGTTGATGGTTTTAGATGCTACTTATAATTTTTTTCTTTTTTTCTTTTCTTTTTTTTTTAAGTTTTTGCAGGGCAAATGGGGTTAGGTGGCTTGCCCAAGGCCACACAGCTAGGTAATTATTAAGTGTCTGAGACCAGATTTGAACCCAGGTACTCCTGACTCCAAGGCCAGTGCTTTATCCACTATGCCACCTAGCTGCCCCAGATACTACTTATAATTTTAAGGAAAATTCCAAATATTCCTAAACTTTCTAGTGTTTCTAATAGGAATGGATGCTGTGTTTTATCAAAGGCCTTTTTCAATATCAATTGAGATAATCATAGGATTTCTGTTAGTTTTGCTATCGATATATTCAATTATGTTGAATGTTTTCCTAATATTGAACCATTCCTACCTATTTGGTATAAATCCTACCTGATCATGGAATATTATCCTACTAATAACTTTCTGTAGTCTCATTGCTAAAATTTTATTTAAGATTTTTGTATCAATGTTCATTAAGGAGATGGGTCTATAATTATTTTATCTGTTTTGGTTCTTCCTGGTTTATGTATCAGCAACATGTTGGTGTCATGAAAGGAATTTAGCAGAACTCCTATTTTTTTAAAATAATTGATGTAGAATAGGAATTAATTGTTCCTTAAATGTTTGGTAGAATTCACTTGTAAATCCACCTGAACCTGGAAACTTTTTCTCAGGGAGTTTGATGGTTTCTTCAATTACTTTTTTCTGAAATGGGATTAAGTATTTTATTTCCTCTTCTGTTAATCTGGGCAGTTTGTATTTTTGTAAATATTCATCCATTTCACTCAGGTTAACTGTCATTCAGTTTGGCAAAGTAGCTCCAAATTATCTCTTTGAGTTCTTCTTTTAATCATATTAACCAAAGATTTATCTATTTTATTCCCTTTTTCCCTTTTGAAATTTTCTAGGCAAGGATACTGGAGTGGTTTGCCATTTCCTTCTCCAGTTCCTTCAATAGATGAGAAATTTGGGGAAAACAGGGTTAAGTGATTTGCTGGAGGGTACATAGTAAAACTCTGAGGCCACATTTGAATTCATCTCTTTCTGATTCCAGAATTCTAGATGTCCCAATTCTTAGGAGTAGGATGAAAGAAAGAAAAGAAAGAGAAGAAAGAAAATGGAAGGAAAGAAGGAAGGAAGGAAGGAAGGAAGGAAGGAAGGAAGGAAGGAAGGAAGGAAGGAAGGAAGGAAGGAAGGAAGGAAGGAATCACTTATGAATATGTCACTGACTAAATATAAGCCAATTTGTGGCAGAAAAAAAGGTATCTTATATCCTGAAAACTATGGTATAGCTGACTCTAAGGACACCTCAGATTTGCCCTGGTGTACCAATGCTACACCTTGTACAGTATTAACCAATGTACTATACCATTTTTTTTGGTGAACTCATTCAGCAATTGTCCCAGACTCACCATAGCATCTACCAGATAATCTGCAACCTCAGTCCTAAATGTTGTTAATCTTTTGGACCCACCAGCAAAAACAGAGAGTGAAGCAATAGGGAGGAAGAGATTGACTCTGAAACCTATAAAGAGTACAACCATACTGGAAAGCAATTTGGAATGATGCCCCAGCAATTGCTAAATAGTACATGTCCTTTTATCCAGTTATACCACTGCTAGGTCTTATACTCCAAAGTGATCAAAGAAAAGGGAAACTGCAGGGATCCAGCCTCCTCGGGTCCTTGGAACCTGACAGGAGGGATAGAGTCGGCGAAATGAGTTGAGTCAACACAGGGGAAGGCAGGAGCAGGTTGACTGACTGTCAGCTGCTTGGATTTATTTTTATAGTCTCAGAATCATATCAAACAAGCAAGCTAAAATCATTTCCTTGGTTACAAAGGAGTAGAATTTTCATCATCAATCATATAATTCATGTGGTTACAAGTTTTAATCATGTGATTATAAGTTTAATTAATAATCATATAGTTAATTGATTTTTTTATCCCTACTCGGACCATGATGACCTCAACCTATCTGTTACCTTATTTATTACTACATTGTATAATTGTTAATTCATTTAAAGTTATTAATTAAGCAATTCTTTTAATGGAAAGTTTTTTATATTTTCTGTGTAAGTAATGTTTTTCAATACACTTCCTTAACAATCTATAGTGAGGGTCTTTATGCTTGTCCACCCAATCCATTAACTCTTACAATAACCAATTTTTCTTTCAGGCCTTGTTGGTAGAAGTCACGGTTTCTGTGACTTTTTTATTCTTTCCCATGAAACTAAGGCTACTAGAATTCACATATCAGTCACCTGTACTGTTTACTCACCATCTTTTTCATATATTCCCGTGTATGGTAAGGGGGGCAAAACTATTAATTTCCCTGGAATTCTATCTGACCCATCTTGTATCTGTATTCCCTGTATATATTCTGACATCTTGGAATTCCCAGTGTTGGGTTTCCCAGAGATTTCATAGTGTTGAAGCCTTTTGTATGCCTCAGGGAGAGGCAGTCCTGTTAAATTTGGACAGAGTTTACAATCTGTTTTATTCAAGGAATTTTTCTGGAATCCTTCCTTTATAGTCATTCCACTATTAGGGTGAGTAAATATTGCAATCAATAATAGACCTATAAATATTGGTGTGCATGGAATCCCTATATATATATTGAAGAAGGAAATGTTGTTCCATCAGGCAGTGTGACCGCCTTGTGTCTTCTTGCTGCAACTGTGTCAAACAGCTTAGAGACCCTGGCTCCCAACAGGAAACAGTTCTACATATACAAAAATAATTATAGCAGCTCTTTAAGTAGGGGGAAAATAGACACTAAAGGGATGGCCACCAATTGAGGAATAGCTAAATATGATATATGATTGTGATGGAATATTAATGAGGAGATAAATGATTTCAAAGAGACATGGATATTCATACAAACTGACAGACAGAAATGAGCAGAACCTTAAAAACAATTTGTACCATAACATTAATATTATAAAAATGAACAATTTAAAAGACTTTTATATGAGCAGAAGCAGGAGAATAATTTATGCAATAACAACACTATAAAAACAAACAACTTTGAAAGCTGTAAAAATTATGATCAATGCAATGATTACCCATTTTTCCAGAGGACTGATGCTGAAAGATACCATCTTTCTCTTGACAAAGAAGTGATATATTTAGGATATGGAATGTAACATGTATGTGTATATATATATATATATATATATAATATAGAGAGAGATACATATATATACATATATGCAGTCAATGAGGAAATTTATTTTGCTTGACTATGCATATTTGTTAGAATTGTTTTTCACTTCTCTTTTTTCAATAGGGTTTGGGAAGAGGGAAAGAGAGAAAATAAATTTCTGTTAGCTTAAAAAAATACTCAAAAACTGAGAAATCAAAAAATGTGCTACAGATTTGAATGTTACATGCAAACTCGCCCTTCTAAGATCAGTCTACCAGAGACAATTTGGGGGCCCTAGTCCTGTTACAGCAGATCCTGGAACCTGGATGGAAGTTGGAGCAAGAGAAGTCTGTGTTGCTTGGTTCTTTTGGGAAGTAGGAAACAGAAAGAGACAATAGGGAAGTCAGAGGAAGAAAAGACCAAGTAATGGAGATAAGAGGGAAGCAAAAAGCTGAAGATCATCTATTCTTCCACTCTCCCCCAAGGCACCTAGGTGGTACAGTAGATAAGAGTGCCAGGCCTGGAGTTAGGAAGATTTATCTCCCTGAGTTCAAATGTGACCTCTGACACTGACTAGCTGTGTGATCTTGGGCAAGTCACTCATTCCTGCTTGCCCCAGTTTCCTCATCTGTCAAATGAGCTGGAGAAGGAAATGGTAAATCACTCCAGTATCTCTGCCAAGAAAACTCAAATGGGGTCAGGAAGTGTTGTATACAACCACCTCCACAACCAACAACAACCAATAGTATTTAATGATTAAAGGCAGCTAAATGGCTAGATTACTAAACTTCAATTCAGCAAGAGTTGAGTTTGAATCCCACCCTAGAGACTTACTAGTTACGACATCCTAAGCAAATCACTCAGTCTGTTTCCTCATCAATAAAATAAGGATAATAATAGCACAACAACTCCATTGTGTTGTTATAAGGATAAGAAAAGCCACTTTGAAAATGTCAAAATTATATAAATGCCAGTTTTTCGCCAAGTTTGACTCATGAGCCCTGAAGTCAGTCAGTTATTTGGTTTGGCTACTGATTGGTGCAAATTTAAAAATATATATTAAATATATTAAAAATATATATTTATTGAATACCGGCTACATGCCAAATCACTGTAACAGTAGACACAACCAATTTAAAAAGATGCAATTAGATGATCCTCCATTTAACTAGTGTTATCTGGTGCTACAGAGTCAATCAACAAGTTAGATACCGTCAACATAACTCACCAGGTAATCGGTCAGTGAGATACAGCTGATCAGACAGACACCACTAAATAACCATACTTCATTCAACTAACTATCCAGTCAGATTATTCAGGATGTCAAACAAAATGAGAATTGTCAATCAGTCAGTTGGATACAGTCAAACCAATAAGTAGGAATGGCAGTCAAGTAGAATCCACCAACAAGTCAGACAGGGTTGGTCAGTCAGACATTGTCAGTCAGACTTAGGCAATCAGCATCCTAGCAACCTATAACAGTATCTTTCTGGGATTTCTCTAAAATAACATGATCTGGGTAAGAAGTTATGATTTCCCCTCATGAGGGGAAAATCATATGGGGGGATCCAAATGACAGGTCAGGATTCTGGGAACTAAATAGAGAAGGGCTAGTGCAACTGTACCTCTTGGTTGGTGAAAAGGTATCAGTACCTTAGCTACTTTAGTAGACTTGCTGATGGCTCTTGTCTAAAAAAAAACTGAAATTCATTTTCACTTAACACTGAGGCAGAACATGTGGTGAGGAGATGCAAAGGAGGCAGAGATGTGCCTCACCTGTGCCTCACTTCTGATTGTGAAGGGTTGAGCCCTCCCTAGCAGGAGCTTAGTATATACAGCAGAAGTAGGAAGTGAAGCTCCCTCTGCCTCCTCTGCCAACCCCTCACCAAAGATCCCTGCACTGAAGTACTGTGGACAGATGGAATCTAAGACTTGAAAATGGTCTTGGAGGGAAGAAAGGTCACCAAAGTCAAAACAGAAGGGAACCTCAGATCCAGACACCTATACCAAGGGTACTTTAGGGACTGGGGTGGGTAATGACAACAGACTTAAAATTTGCACTTTCTAGGGGAAAGAGACAATTAAATGGTAATTCCCAGACCCAAAACCAGGTAAGACAAGCAAATAACTATCTCAGGTACTGAATTCTCTGAGTGGCAAATTGACCTACCAGACATAAACAGTTTGACTAAGGATCCATATATGGAAGACCAGCAATACTCCTGATTATTGTTTTAGTGAGGTTCATTCACCATGATAAATCCTGTTGGGTTGGGTTAGGGAGTAAGATTAACTCATGATGAGTTCTACAGATAGCAGAGCTAGTCATCCCTTTCCTGAGAATGTTATTCTAAACAGGTTCACCATCCTGAATACCTCCTATACAAGTGGAAGCCAGGAGAGAGAGAGATAACAATAGGAACAGCTCATATACCTGTAAGGAGGGAAGAAACTGAGTCTGGACATAGGGGCAAGAAGAAGGCAAGGGAAAGTACAGACTTGTCTCATTTTAAGTGTTAGTCTTCACTGGGGCCATGGTTGTTTATTGTCTGCCCCCATGTCCCTGAAAGAGAGGGTAGAGAGGATAGGATTTTCTGTGGGCTGTACCCACTAACACCAAGTGGGGAAAGAGGAGGAAATGCATTAGTACCAGTTGGGATACCTCTCCTTTGCTTCCTCTAGCATCATTCAGACACATCTACTTGACCAGAGTAGATCCCATGAGCTTCTTCACTCTCCCAGTGATTCTGCATCTTTAGTGTAAAAGTTATATACTTTTGTGTAGGGTTTAATTTCATTCACCATCAACATATATCAGGATTGATAACTGGCTGTAGTAGTTTGTGGTACAAATCTCCCCTACTGAACATAGACCCCTAGGTGTCACTAGAGAGCTCAATATTGCTCTCTGAGCTCAAAAACTTGAAAACTTCAAAGTTAATCAGCAAACCACCTGATTATCTCAGTAGTTATAGAAAAAGACTTTATAAAAAGACTTTATAAAAATATTTTATAAAAATACTTTATAAAATACATTATAAAAGAAAATTTCTTTATAAAAAGAAAATATAATAATCTTTAGGTATAGAAAGATCCTCTTTCATATAAAGCAATTATCTAAAACCAAAAGCAAGCATCAAATGCTATGGGGATACACTAGAACCTTTTCCAGTAAATACTTACCCATTCTCCCCATTATATTTAATATAATATCAGAAATATTAATAATAACAATGCAAGAGAAAAGAATTAAAAGAATAAAAATAGGTGAAGAGAAGATAAAATATTCGGGTTTGCTGATGATATGATAGTTTACTTGAAAAAAAAACAGAGAATCCTCAAAGATGCTGAGACAATTAATTTGTGGTTTAGTCATTTAGTCATGTTTGACTTTTGTGACCCCATTAAATATAGCAACTAGGTTCTTCTATCTTCTACTCTCTCTTGAAGTCCAACCAAGTTCATGGTATTGCTTCCACGATACTATCTATCTCATCCTCTGCCATCCCCTTTTCTTTTTGCCTTCAATCTTTCCCAACATCAAAGTCTTTTCCAATGAATTCTGTCTTCTCATTATATAGCCAAAGTATTTAAGCTTCAACTTCTGTATTTGACCTTTCAGTGAAGAGTTTGAATTAATTTCTTTCATTATTGACTAATTTGATTTTCTTGCTGACCAAAGGACTCTCAAAAGTCTTCTCTGGTGCACATTTCAAAAACATCAATTCTTCGACTCTCACAGTCCAACTCTCACAGCCACACATTGCTATTAGAAAAACTGTTCCTTTCATCATACAGACCTTTGTGGCAAGGTGATATTTCTTCTTTTTATTATGCTGTACAGATTTGCCACAGTTTTCCTTCCAAGAAGTAACTTTTAATTTCATGACTGCAGTCACCTTCTGCAGTGATCTTTGAATCCAATAATATAAATTCTGATATTGTTTCCATTTCTTCTCCCTCTAACTGCCAGGAAGAGATAGGATCAATTGCCAAGATCTTAGGTTTTTGTTGTTGTTTTTTTGAGGGGGGGGGGGGTGATGTTAAGCTTCAAGCCAGCTTCTATACTTTTCTCTTTAACCTTCATCAAAAGGTTTTTTAGAATTGGAAATTGAGTGAATGCCCATCAATTGGGGAATAGCTGAACAAATTGTGATATATATACATTATGGAACACTATTGTTCTATTAGAAACCAGGAGGGATGGGAATTCAGGGAAGCCTGGAAGGATTTGCATGAACTGATGCTGAGCGAGATGAGCAGAATCAAAATATTGTACACCCTAACAGCAGCACAGGGGTGATGATCAACCTTAATGTATTTGCTCATTCCATCAGTGCAAAAACCAAACACTATTATCTTTAATTTTAAAAAAGAACAAAACTGTTATCTTATTAGGTAATTCTGCTATCTCTTATACTTCATTTTTCCCTTAAGGATATGATTTCTCTCTCATCATTCAACTTAGATCAATGTATACCATAGAAACAATGTAAAGACTAACAGACTGCCTCTGTGGGTGGGTGGAGGGAGGGAAGTGAGATTGGGGGGGAAATTGTAAAAGTTCAAAATGAATTAATTAAATTTTTAAAAATAAAATAAAAAAGCTTTCTTCATTCTTCTCATTTTCGACCATCAGAGTGATATCATCTGTATATCTGAGATTGTTGCTTTTTCTCCTATGAACCATAATTGCAGTTTGTGATTCATCCAGCCTACAATACAGAATTTTGTATGATATACTCTGCATGTAAGTTAAATAAATAAGATGACAATATATAGCCTTGTCATATTTTTCTCACCAATCTTAAAGTTGCTCCATGTTTAGTTCTAACAGTTACTTCTTGATTCACATACAGGTTCCTCAGGAGACAAGTTAAATGATCTTGACTCCCATTTCTTTGACAGCATGCCACATTTTGTTGAATTCAAACAAAAGTTTTAGTATAGTCAATGAAGCAGGAGGTATTTTTCTGAAATCCATATCCTTTCTCCACAATCTGTCTATTGACAAATTTGTTTCTGGTTTCTCTGCCTCTTTGAAAACAAGCTGGCTCTTCTGGTGATTCTTTGTTCACATGGTGCTGAAGTCCAGCTTGCAGAATCTTAAACATAATCTTGCTGGTGAATAAAATGAGTGCAATTGTTGGGTCATTTGGTCATTCTTTGGCATTTCCCTTCTTTAGGACTGAGATATAAACTATTGACCACTGTTGAGTTTTGTGAATTTGCTGACATATTGAGTGAAATACATTAATAGTATCATCTTTTAGAATTTTAAATAACTCGATTAAAATTCCATCACCTCTACTACCTGTATTATTTGCTATTCTTTCTAAGGCTCACTTGACTTCATTCTCCAGGATGTCTGACCTAGATCAGTAACCACACTATAGTGGTTATTGATGACATTAAGATTTTTCTTGTATGATTCTTCTGTGGAACAATTAATAGCTTCAGCAAAGTTTCAGGCTATATAAATAAATCTTTAATAATCAATAGCATTTCTATATAATATCAAACCACATAAAGCAATAAAAAAAGAAAAATCCCATTCCAAATAACTACAAAATGCCTAAAATATCTGTGGATCAACTTTTCAAAGCTCACTAGAGATATGAATAGATTCCATTGCAAGTACTCCCCCAAAAAAATTAAAAAACACCCTAGAGTAATATTCAGTGTTCATGGTTAGGCTTTGGTAATATAATAAAATGATAATACTACCAAGATTAATTTACATTTAATACTATACTAATCAAATAACCAAAAGGATATTGAGCTTGTTAAAATAACCAAAAAAAACTCATTTGGGAAAACAAAAGGCCTTGAATAAATGAAGAATGGAGCACTTCCAAATCTCATACTATATTTTAAAGCAGCAGTCATCAAAACTATGTGATATTGGTTTAAAAAAAAGAGAGAAATAGATTAATAACACAGACTTTGATAAAGTGGAAAACATAAGTTACTTAAGAGAAAAACTATTTGATTAAAAATTGCTGGGAAAACTCAAAAACAGTCTGACCAGAATTAGGCTTAGGCCAATACTTTATACCATACTCCATGATATTTTCTAAAAGGATATATAACCTTAATATTATTATGTTATTTGAGAAGAGAAACAGATTATATACCTCTCACAGATATGTATAAGAGATCTACTCAACCTAGGAAGAGATAAAGGCAATTTAAAGAGATAAAATGAACAATTTGAAACTGAAAAACTTATGTATGGACAACAATAATGATCTAGAAGGAAAAGGAAAGTTGTTGAATGAGATAATATTTTATATCATATTCCTCTGTTAAAAGCTTATAATTTTAAGATATATTAAAATTAATGAATATATAAATATATATAATTTAATTATATGACATTAATAAAAATATATTACTAATAGTCATTCAATTCATAAATGGTCAAATGATATGAGCAAACAGTATTCAAAAGAATTACAAAGTAATTGCAACCCACATGAAAAAAATACTACGAATCATTAATAGTAAGAGAAATGCAAATTAAAATAGTTCTGAGGTTTCACCTCACACCCTGCAAATTGGCAAAAATGGCAAAGAATAGCAATAGTCAATACTGGCAGAATGGGAAGATAAGCACACCAATACATTGTTAGTGGAACTATAAAATGATACCAACATTTGGGGAAACATTGGAATTATTTCCAGAAAAGGGAAAGGGATACTTTAAAAATATCCAAGACTTTTGAACCAGAGACTCTATTACTGTGTTTATCCCCCCCAAGGAAGTCATTGACAACAAACAAGTTCTCATATAATCTGAAGTATTTATAGCAACACTTTTTGTGATACCTGAGATTTGAAAATAAAGTAGATGCCCATCAATTGGGGGAGAGAAAAACAAATTGTGGTATACAATACTTCACTGTAAGAAATTATGTATGGGATTACAGAGAAGCATGGAAAGATCTATATGAACTGATGCTGAGCAAAGTTAACAGAGACAGAGAAAACAGTATGCAATATACAAAAACAATAGTAGTTAAAACAATGTAAAATGATAGAACAATACACCAAAAAATCATGTTAATGTAACAAATTTATAAAGATAATGTGGAACTCAAAGGAAGAGATATGAAAAGATCCCCTTCTTTCCAATCTATCCTTAGTGGAGAGGAAAGATCTACTGGTATTTCACATTGCACGTGTTTTCAAAGTTTCTCAGTGTACTGATCACTTATGTTGTTTTTTTTTTTCCCTCTCTAAAAAGCCCTTACTGTTTATCATATGGGATGGCTCTCAGGGAGAGGTGGGATACATGGGGTGCTACAGTTATGTAAGAAACAGGAAACATCAATTAAAAATTATTTTTAAATATTTATTATACAGGATAGTTCTTTGGGAAGAAGGATATGGACAAGAGACTATACATCAAGTAGGAGCTCAATAAATACTGGTTGGTTGAATTCTTCACAGTTTCTAAAACCTTTCAACTCCTAGGACTTTCATTTCTACACTATTTTTGTCATTGGAATAGGACTTGGCCATACACTAAACCTCACAATCATTGAAAACTGCTTTACCTCCATAATCTTTGATTCTGAAATTTCCTTCTCTGATAATGTTTTTCCTCTTTTACTTTATCCTGGCCCTTCCCTTTTCTCTTTGCTCTCGTGATCTTTAGTTCATTTGAGTGTTTTCCATTTTCTCAGTCTCTCAATCCTGTTCTGGCCTCATTTTCAAACTGTCCATTTTTAATCCTTTGAGTTAGTTGCTTCACTGGTAGTCACTCTTCTACCTTTAAAATCTTTGCTTTCCTAACCCATAAGCTTTCCTACCCTACCAAGTCTCAACCTTGAATAACTTGTAGATTCAATCTCCCCAAATCCTATTTCTGAGCTATAGAAATTAAATTGGAAGAAATCTCAGATCACTCAACTCTATGGTGATCCTCAATATGTAGAACCTTGCTTTCACACTCCCCAAAATAACTTTTTCTAAAACATCCATCCATAAGCCCCTAACTATATTCCTTTTCCCCACCTTCTCTCATTCTCAGTACATCATTTCCTCTACAACTGAGGAAATTCCAATCATTGGATTTCAACTACTTTAATTGAAATTTATTCCAGTCAAGAAGACCAACTCACAACAACCTTTGCTGCTCACCCTAAGAGACTTCTATTCATTAACTTTTATTGGCATGAAGATTGCCTTCAGATACATGGTACAATAGAAAGAGTACCAGATTTGTAGTCAGGAGATTTGTGTTCAAATCATGTCTCTGCCATTTACTTTCTGAGTGAATTCAGGCAAGCCACTTAGCTGCTCTTTCTCTCAGTCTCCTCCTAAGTAAATAAAAGGCTGAACTAAATGATCTCTAAGATTCCTTCTACCTTTAAAGCAGCAAGCCAATGTAACCCTTTATTTGAGCTTACTGGATAATTAACACTCTTTTATTCATTTATTTATTTATTTGATATTTTATTTTATTTTTCCAATTACATGTTATGAAAGTTTTTCAATATTCATCCACTTGTATATTTAGAAGTTAAACATTTTTCTATCACCCTCTCCATATCCCTCCCTTCAGCAGCAAATTTTCTAGTAGAAGTTATACGTGTTCATTTGTGTTTAACATATTTACATATTAATCATTTTGTGCATGAGGAATTATGACTAAGGAAAAAGAAAGAAAACCATGGGATAAGAAGATTTTTAAGAGAGGTTTTAAAAGTGAACATAGTATCCATTCAGCTGCATCGATCATAGTTGGACAACTCACAATGTTGTAGTTAATGTATATAATGTTCTCTTGGTTCTGCTCCCTTCATTCATCATCAGTTCATGTAAATCTTTCCATGCTGAAGTCCAATTATTCATGGTTTCTTCTAGAATAATAGGTACTCCCTAACATTCATATAGTATAACTTGTTCAGCCATTTCCCAATTAATGAGCAATTCTTTGCTATTAGAAAAGAGCTGCTAAAAAAAGAGCTGCTATACATATTTTTGAATATATGGGACTTATTTTCATGATTTCTTCTGTATATAAGCCTAGTATTGATATTGATGAGTCAAAGGATATGATCAGTTTTATTGCTTTGGGGGCATACTTCCATATTACTCTCCAGAATGTTTGGATTAATTTACAACTCCACCAACAGTGCATTAATGTCCCAGTCTTCCCACAATCTTTCCAACATTGATGATTTTCCCTTTTAGACATCTTGGTCAATCTGATAAATATGAAGTGGTACCTCATAGTTGTTTTAATTTTCATTTCTCTAATCAGTAATGATTTGGAGAATTTTTTCATATGATTATATATAACTTTAACTTGTTCATTTGAAAACTATTCATATCCATTGACCATTTATCAATTGAGGAATGACTTGTAAACTTGTAAATTTGATGAAATTCTCTACATATTTTAGAAATGAGACCTTTATCAGAACCTCTAGTTGAGAAAATTGTTTCCCAGTTTTCTGTTTTCCTTCTAATCTTGGCAGCATTGGTTTTATTAATGCAAAATCTTTTCAATTTAATATAGTCAAAATCATCCATTTTGCTATTTATAAAATATTCTAATTCTTGTTTGGTCATAAATTTCTCCCTTTTCATAGATCCAATAGAGTATTTCTTGATCTCTTAATTGATCTATAGTATCATCCTTTATGTCTAAATGCTGTACCCATTTTGATCTTACTTTGGTATAGGGTATGAGATTTGGGTCTGTGTGTAGTTTTTGACATACTCTTTTCTATTTTTCCCAGCATTTTTGTCAAATAATGAATTTTTATTCCAGAAACTAAAGTCTTTGGGTTTTTCAAACAATAGAGTACTTCAGTCATTTATCGAGGTACCTTTTGTACTTATTCTAATTCAGCAGTTCATTACTCTATTTCTTAACCAATATCAGGCAGTTTTAATGACTGCTGATAATTAACACTGTTAAGCTTTCATTTATCCTCCCCTTCTTCTCTGGGGTCTCAAAAAATGAGGTGACCATCTTCCCTCTTCACCTGTATCCTCAAGTCCTCATGACCTTGCTATATTACCCATCCTCTTATGTATCATTTCCCTCTCCTTTCTCTTGGCCAATGAAATATTCAATTCTCCTCATCAAAAACAAAAACAAAAGCAAAATGTATTATCCTTGATACTGCTACCATCCTCTGTCTTCCCCTTCATTGCCTAGTTTCTTGAAAGAAGAGACTACACTTGAGGCAGCTAGGTAGAGCATGGATAGAGCGCCGGCCCTGGAGTCAGGAGAATCTGTGTTCGAATCCAGCCTCAGACACTTAATAATTGCCTAGCTATGTGACCTTGAATTTAACAAGCTACAATGAGAAGAGGAATAAAGAACAGTATCAATAATACATATAACCATAAAGGGAGATAAATAAACATATCTAGGCCAACTGAGTGGCAAGAAGAGCAGCCACCAGGGTCTTCTCCACTCCTGTCTTTCTCTTTGCCTTTTCTATTTGACTGCAAACAGGGCTTAAGAAAATGGAAGATAAGATCTGCATTCTTTCTTAGAAGACCACTATGTCTTGGCATCTGCCATGTACTATATCTTCTCACCCTTTTCCCTATGAAAAATTGTGATTATAAAAGAAAATAAGAATCAGTTTCACATAGTGAATAGAGGAACAACTTCAGATTCAGGAAGATGCACATTCAAGCTTTACCTCTGACATATATTGGTTGTGTGACCCAAGAAGTTAAATTCTCAATGCCCAAAGCAACCTTATAAGACTATGAATAGCAGAGCAGGTCCAGCTAGATAGTAGAGGGAGTTTCCTCACCAAGAATGTTCTGTACCAATAAAATCCCAGGTCTAGACTAAAGCAAAACAATAACAAAAACAAAAACAAAACAAAATGATCCCATAGGATTCTAAGGAATTACAGGTTTTTGTTCTGCAACTGTGGAATAAGCACACACATTGATATATTTAAGCATTGACAACCTCCATGAGTTTAGTGTTAAAAAAATTTTAATTCAAATGTGTTAAGCTCCATAGTTTGTCCTAAGAATGGACAAATGTTAGCCTTTAGAGATTAGTCTCAAGAAAGAAGAAGAAACAGAATTAGGTTAACATACATATTTATTAAAATTTCTCTAAGTTTATAGAAACATATGCTTGCTTGGGTACCGAGTTAGCAAACCAGACTCCCAAAATGGAGTTTTGATAAAGGATTCTTATTTAATTGCCCTATGAAAAGGTGAAATCTGAAAAGCTTCTTCTGGTTTTGTCTATCAAGAGAGCAGTTCTTAATTTAGAATTGGGGAAGGGGAGATTCCCCCAACCCCCACTTCACACATTCCATTAAAAGGAGTTATCTCATCAAACTTCTTCATTTTACAGATGAGGAAGTTGAGAACCACATTTGAAATATGGCTTAGTAGATAAAGCTTTAAATTTGGAGTCAGGAGTTCAAATTTTGCCTTTAGCAATTATTAACTGTGTGACTCTGAGCAAGTGGCCTAATTTCTCCCAGCCTTGGTTTTTCCATCTGAAAAATGAGGATAATAATAGCATCTAACTCACAGGTTTGTTGTGAAGATCAAAGAAGATAAATACACAAAAAGCACTTTGGAAATTTTAATGTGTTATTTAGATTTAACTATTATTATTATTAAATAGCAATGCAATAAGGAGATTCCTTCCTGGTGTGCTAACTCGTAAACTCATTATGTCTTACCTTATTTGGAGTTTGGGAATTCAGAAGCAAGAAACTAGATTTAGAGGAATCCTTGAGGAAAAGGCATGCAGGCCAGAGAGCAACATTGTGCAATGAAACCAGCTTTAGATTTTGAGTTAATAAACCTAGGTTCAAATCTCAGCTCTTCTATTTATGATTTATAACTTCTCTAGGCTTCAGTTTCTTCATGTATAAAATGAAGTGATCTGTACTAGATGACCTCTAATGTCCCTTCTACTTCTAAATATTTATGATTTTATTCTAAAAGTACATAGAAAGTAGCCAAGTCCAGATATGAAGTAGGTACAAGTCTAGCCTGTTAGTCTAAGAAATGGGATCAGTCTCTTTGGTTAAATTAGAGATATTTTAGGCCCATGATCCCATGCTCTGTAATGTAATAATTTGTGAGTGCCAAAAAGTAGAGGGATTGACAAAGGCAACTTATGTTCTGGATCTGATTCTCAACAAGAGAGAGAACATAGGATAGAAATCATGGATTCCCTGAGAGAAAATGATCACTCCTTCTTATGATTTGTGATAGTGGACAAGAAGAAATATGATCAGTGTATGACATGTACCCTAGATTTGGGAAAAAAAAATTTCAAAAATCTCAGAGGTTGGAAAGGAAGAACTTTATGGACTGAAAATGTATATGGAAAAGCAATCTAAAAGGGATGAAAAATACTCAAGAAGTGAATACTGAATACATAAAAGAAACTGTTTTGATAAGCATGAAAGGAATAAGTTGTATATAAAGATTGATATGATACACAAAAAATTTATCAACCAATCCAGATTTTTAAAAACTCTGAACAAAAGATAAAAGAAAACATATGATAGATAAGAAAATATAAATTCAAAGATGTGGCATGGTCCAGGCAGTCAGAGAGAAAGATGGCATGAAGGATTTATTTAAGCATCTACTATAAACCAAATATTGTGTTGTGTTTTTACAAATATCTCATTTAGTTCTTACAACAACCCTATGAGATAAATCCTATTATTATCCCCTTTTTATGGATAAGGAAATTGAGGCAGACAGTAGTAATTAAGTATGTCCAGAGACATACAGCTAGTTAAGGACCTGAAGCTGTATTTGAACTTGGGTCTTCCTGATTCCAGGCCCAATACACTGTAAATATAATGTTACAATCACTAAAGCTCAGAATGAGCTGAAGAAATGGAAAGCTTAGAACATAAGAATTTCTTGGAGAAAACAAAGTATCTTTATATTTTCTTGGGGAAAAGAGGAGGATCAAAGAAAGAAAAGAACAACTATTCTATATGGGTAGAGCAATAAGAACAAAAAGGGAAGAAAAGAGAGTCTGCAAGTTCCTATCCTGATTTGTGAGTCCTTCCCTGGTCCATTAAATCAAGCAAAGTTATCTTTAACCATGTCTCACTTTACTCCCTGGCCATCTCCTCCATATTGTGCTTCCCCTCTTTCTTCTTCCACTACCCCACCACTTCCTGTTCTAGAATCACAATCATATCAGTGTGTCATTTCACTCCTCTACAGCTCCACTCACCATCCTTGCAACTTTCCAAATCAGCATATTCTTCCCTGATTAATATTTCCCTCTATGTGTTGTCTCTTCCATTATTAGAATGTAAGATCCTTGAAGGAAGAGACTGTCTTCATTCTTGTATCTCTATCCAGAACCCAGTGCTTGCTTAGTAGATAGTAAGTTATTAATAAATTTTTTTATTCATCCATCCATTCATTCATTCAAAGAGCTTGACTTCCATCCCTAAAGTTTTAAAGCATATTATTAAATGATGATTAATGATTAATGAAAACCTAAAAAAAGGAAACTGTGATGACAAAGTACCAGTTTGGCTTCAATAAACTGAAGTCATGTCAGACTAATTTTCATAACATGGGTTCAAAGGATGAATTGTATAGGACTCTCTCCTCATTGGTGGAGATTGATTTCTTAATGTCACTTATCTCTAAGATGTGAGTGAGAGAAAAGAGAGATCCTAGACTCCTCTGGCTTCCAGCTTTAAGAGAAAAAAATATGCCATTTCAACCTCTCTTCAAATTCCTGAAGGAAAGAAAGACTCTGGGAAGCAGCCAACATGAAGAATTGGCAATCTTTATCATGCCCCATTCCCTAGCTTGTTAAGTTATAGACCTGGGAAAATTCCTCTTAGGTAAGGTCTTAAACTCCCTCAGTTGAGTTGAGTTATCTCACTCTCAATGACTGAGCTCATTTACTCTATATTGTTTGGTATGTATACTCCAAAGCATATGGATGCTCTCTGATTTCTGTTTTGCTATTGACTTAGATAAGAGGGTTTATTGGTTAAAAATTTAAATTACAATAAACTCATAACATTCACACAAAATGCCTTCTACTTAATTTATGTTTTGTTTAATAAGGTTATGATTAAAAGAATTTGATAATATAATTTATCATTTTGTAAACATAATGTATGAAACCTTTACTAAGATTTTAGGAAATAATGACAAAGAACTTCATTCTATACTTGTGTACAAGATGGAGCTATATGAGCTATTCTATTATATAATAGTATAATCCACTTAAGTGGATTAAGAACTGGTTGAATCGCCTGACCTAAACAGTAATCATTTGTTGTCTGATTTCTGTTTTGAGGGAACTCTATTGGATTGTTCCAGGGATTTATATTATTTAACTTTTTTAAATCAGTGATTTCAATGATAGCATAGACAAAATGCCTATCATTTTTCTCCCAACTTCAGTCCTAACACTGGAATTTTCTACCTCCTAGCTAGCAACTTTCTCACCCTGGAGATGTCTCTGCCTCTGCACCCTCTTCTTATTTGGTGATCTTCTATCTGGGATCGCCATATCACAATGTGCCCACATCATCCATTTTTACTCCTCTCCCAGCCCTGTCCTGACTTTTCTATCTTACCACTTTATGGATTCCCACCTCCCTGCTATGTATTATAAGATTCTAAGCTCCTTAAGGGTAGAGACTCAAGGGGAGGTGGAGAAAAGGGATAGAAGAAGGGGGTTACCTATATTTGTATTCTTAGGGCTTTACAGTTTCTGGCACATATTAAGTACTTAATAATGCTGTATTCATCTTAACATATTTGTAGATGACAAAAAGCTGAGAATATTCCTTTCATTACAATATTATTTTATAGATGAAGAAATTGAAGTTTGTAGATATAAATTACCTAAGGTCAGAAAGCTATTATCAGAGTTCATTCCAGAGCTGGAGTTCAAATTTAAGTCTCTTGAACACTCTATTTGGAATTATCATACCAGGTTTTAAAACCCAGTACTACTACCTGAGTTATCCTGATTAAATTACCAAGCCTCTCTGGGTCTCAGTTTCCCTAAATGAAAAGTAGTGGTTAGTGGTTATTCTTGATCTTTAAGTACTCTTCAAGATCTGAATCTTATGATCCCTTGAATTCCAGATCCAACTGTCTTTCCCCTATAGCACACTGGTTCTCAAGCCAGGAAAATCTGAGGAAATTGTAAACCCTAGACGTCATACAGAGTAGATGAATATAGCTTTGCAGTAAAAGCCAATTCAAGTAAAAACAGAGAAGGGATTTCTGAATACAGTTAGAATGGAGGTATAACTGGAAGAGAGGAAATATTTCCAGCCTGAGCTCCATTTGCTAAAATTGTGGTGGTTCTACTATCCAAGATAGGATAAAGTAATTGATTTTGTACCCATAATTTGAGCATCCTTAAGATCACTGACTTTTACCTAGTCAATAGGGATGAGAAAGACCTAAAAGAAAGAATTGACATTGTCCCTGCCCTGAATGAGTTCCTAGTCTGATGGAGAATACCCAGATTATCCTAACCCAAAGAAAAAGACAAGGACAATGAATCAATTAAAAATTTTGTGACTATCTCTTTTGGGAGTGCAGGGGCAAATCTTAGAAAGAATGATGAGGAACCAACTATATGGAAAAGGACTTTTCTGAAGAATAGAAATATGAAAGGGAGCTATGAAAATGGGCCATTTATATGAGGAGGAAGGCTTCCTAACCAAGAGGAACAATCTTTCATAGGCTTAGTGATAGGTAGGGGTGGAGCATGGGCAGGGACAGGGACAAACAGGTTTATCTGTACAGGGCTGGCAGTGTGGGCTGAAAATGAACTGTTAAAAACTACATCTACTTATGTCACTAGCAGGAAGATCTGGAGGCTGAGAATCTAAGAAGGAAAGACACTGTGGCAGGGGTCCTGGCAGAATCACAAGGGAACCCAGAAAATCAGGACTTGAGTATGAAAAGAAAGAGACTATGGAGGAAGAATTAAAAAGATAGTGATGAATAGAAGGTGGGAAGAGCAAAAGAGGGAGCAGAGTTCCAAGTTGTGAGTCAAGGATCCAGTCAATGAAAGAAATACAGAGGTTAAGAGGAGGGAAACCATTGTGTAAATAGGAATGGAGAACTGTCCAGCTGGATCTGAAGGAAGGGCCAATGGGATATTTAGTTGAAGATCACAGAATCACAGAATATTTACAGATAGAAGGGACAACAACAGACAATCATACCCAAAAAGGAATACACTTTAAAGAAAAACAAACAAATGGCCATCCAGAATCTTGAGGGACTTACTACCTCCTTTTGAGAATGGCTCTAATAATTAGGAAATTCTTCCTGACAACAACAATAAAGTTGTTTCTCTGAAATTTCTTCTCTACCATTCCAGTGGATCTGTGATCTCAGTAATCTGCTTGTTGCCTTTCTGAGATGCATGTCAAAATCAGTTCATGCCTCCCCATCTTGTGTGACTCTCCTTTTACGTCTTCCCAAAGTGTCCATCAGGAAGTTAGAAATGAGACCTGGGTTTCAGGAAACCAGAGTCACATATTTGTGAGTAGAGAAATTCCACTCAATTCAATTTAAAAAGCATTTATTAAGCTCTCTAGGCACTGGAGATGATAATTGAAGCCAAAGGAGTGAATGGATTCTCTGATAATTAACAGAGGAAAAAGCTCGTATTGTAGACTAAACTTTGGAGAATACCTACATTTAGAAGACAAGAAGGCAGAGGAAGAAAACTCAAAAAACAAAAGGACAAAGAAGTCTTGCTTTCTGAGGCTCTGAAATTTCCATGCCACTAGTAATATTGTCAAAAATTGTTATTCCTAATGTTGAGACTAATAGTAACAGGAAGAACCCAAAATACAAGCTCAGTTGAGTTCAAGAGTCAGCTGCTGACTTTAAACTGTGCCCTTCATGATCCCAGAGGGATGAACCACCAAGGCATGGGTGCATACCTTCTTTGCCCACTTACCTGCTCAAGGGCAGGACTCACACCCTGTCTTCTTTGCTGCCTTTCCTGGGTGTCTTTTACCCCTGGTGAAGGGTCTTGCCAATCTGTCTGGATGCAGTTCCCCTAGAACAAAGGGGTCTATTTGGCATACATATTTAGGAAGTATCAGTAAAGAAACTGAAATTAACCTCAAGGAAATAACCAAAATGCATTTCACTCATATACATTATTCCAACTCATGTGTCTGTGTGTGTGTGTGTGTGTGTGTGTGTGTGTGTGTGTGTGTGTGCACATGCACATGTGTTTCTTAAATATCACAGGAGTAAATAGCTCAACAAACTTCCTTGGTTACATGTTTCTCTTACATATTCTTAGAAATCTAGAATTACTATATGGTAATCAGTTCAGCCCCAAAATTTTACAAATCTGGGGGGGGGCGGAGCCAAGATGGCAACATGAAGGGATCCAGTCTTAGGAGCTCTCTGATAAAAACTCATAAACTAAGGACTCTAACTAAACTTTCGAGAGACAGAACCCACAAAGGGACCCAGTGAGGCAGTTCTCCTACTCAAGGTAATCTGGAAAAGAGCAGAAAGGCTCTGCTCCCCAGGGTCAGAGGGGCAGCCCACCAGAGGGGTGGCCCGCCAGAGCCAAAGAACTTCAGCCTCCTGGAGGCAGCCCCAGGGCGCTGGGAGCCGAGGCTCACAGCTGGGGGGGGGGGAGTCTCCTGAGCTGCACCCCGGGGGGCACCGAGCACAAAGTGGGGGAACAGCAGCGGGGGACCTCTGCCAGAGTGAGCACTTGGAGCCCAGCCCTCAGGGCACACAGAGAGCAGCTTAGTCTTTCCCCAGCCCTGATCCAGGAAACAGAAGCAGGCAGAGCCAGTAAGCAGGAGCCCCCAGGACATGAGCCCATTGAGCTGAGGGAGAGGAGTGAAGAGAGAGAGACTGAAGAGCTCTGTCCTCTGCCTCTGGAACAGGACTCCAGGGCTCTGAACACATTCAGATAATGATTGCAGTCTAGGCCCCCCCATAGAACAGCAGCCCCCCCCACATCAGCCCCATGGCAGAGGAGGGCGCTTATGGTCATTCACAGACCAGGAGGGAGGACAGAACCTCACACACTGAGACCCTTGTGGGAGTGTCCCAAAAGCTCAGGAAGCACCCCAAAAAAACAGGCTTAGGCTGGAAAAATAAACAAGCAAAGAAACAAGAGGAAGACTATTGAGAAATATTTTGCAAATGAGCCCAAGAAGGATCAAAATACTCAGTCTGAAGATGAGGAAGCACAAGCTCCTGCATCTAAAGACTCCAAGAAAAACAGAAATTGGGCTCAGGCTATGACAGAGCTCAAAAAAGACTTTGAAAATCAAATGAGGGAGTTGGAAGAAAAACTGGGAAAAGAAAGGAGAGAGATGCAGGAAAAACATGAAAATGAAGTCAGCAGCTTAGTCAAGGAAATCCAAAAAAATGCTGAAGAAAATAGCATGCTAAAAACCAGCTTGGGTCAAATGGATAAAACAGTTCAAAAAGTTATTGAGGAGAAGAATGCTTTAAAAAGCAAAATTGGCCAGATGGAAAAAGAGATAAGAAAACTCTCTGAGGAGAACAAATCCTTCAGACAAAGAATAGAATTCAGGGAGATTGATGAATTTAACAGAAATCAGGAATCAATACTTCAAAACCAAAAAAAATGAAAAATTAGAAGAAAATGTGAAATATCTCATTGAAAAAACAACTGATATGGAAAACAGACTTAGGAAAGATAATTTAAAAATTATTGGAATGCCTGAAAGTCATGATCAGGAAAAGAGCCTTGACATCATTTTCAAAGAATTACTACAGGAAAATTGCCCTGATATTCTAGAAGCAGAGGGCAAAATAGAAATGGAGAGAATTCACCGATCCCCCCAAGAAAGAGATCCCAAAAAACCAACCCCCAGGAATATTATAGCCAAGTTCCAGAACTCCCAAGTCAAAGAGAAAATATTACAAGCAGCCAGAAGGATACAGTTCAAATATCGTGGAGCTGCAGTCAGGATCACACAGGACTTAGCAGCAACTACATTGGAGGCTCATAGGGCTTGGAATACAATATACCGGAAGGCAAAAGAGCTTAGAATGCAGCCAAGAATGAACTACCCAGCAAGGCTGAATGTCCTCTTCTAGGGAAAAAAGATGGACTTTCAATGAGCCAGGGGAATTTCAAAGCTTCCTTTTGGAATGGCCAGAGCTGAACAGAAGGTTTGATCTTCAGATACAGGACTCAGGTGAAGCATGGAGATTGGAGGAGAGGGGGGAAATATGAGGGACTTAATGATGATGAACTGCATGTATAGAAAAATGATACTGATAATATTCATATGAACCTTCTCAGTTAATAGAGCAGGTAGAGGGAGCTTTTATAGTTGAAACACAGGAGAAAGCTGAATTTGAAGATAAAGTATGGTGTAAAATTGGAGTCAATAGAAAAAAAGGGAAATGGAATGGGAGAAAGAAAAAGGAGAGGGGGGAACAGTCCAAGATATTTCACATAATAAGATTTTTTTTATTACAATGAGCTATTGCAATGATATGGAAGGGGGGAGGCAAGGGGGAATGAGGGAATCTTTGCTCTCATCAGAGATGGCTGGGAGAGGAAACAGCAAATATACTCAATGGGGTATAGGCATCTGGAGTAAGAAGGAGGGGGGGAGCAGGAGGAAGGGGTGGAGATGTGAATAAAGGAGGAGAGGATGGATCATGGGGGGACAGTGGTCAGATATAACACATTTTCTTTTTTACTTCTTGCAAGGGGCTGGGATTGGAAGGCCTGCCCAGAACCTATGGCCAGGTGGATTCTGGGCCTAAGGGGTGGTATGGGGGCTCAGGGCTTCTTGGCCCCAGGACCAGGGATCTGTCTGCTGTGCCACTCAGCGACCCTACAGCAGAGTCAGAGTGAAAGGAGAGAGAAAATATAGTGCATGGTAGTGGAGAAATAAGAAAGGAGGGAGTTGCGATTAGCAATGGCAATGTTGGAAAAATATGGAAGTAACTTTTGTGATGGACTTATCATAAAGAATGTGATCCACCCACAACAGAGTTGTTGGTGTTGGAACAAAGACTGAAGCACATTTTTTGTTATTATTATTTGGGGGAGGGTAAAGGGCAAGTGGGGCTGGATGGCCTGCCTGGGGCCACACAGCAGGGTGATCTTTGGGTGTCTGGGGCCAGATTCGGACCCAGGTGCTCCTGGCTCAAGGGACAATGCTCTGTCTGCCACCCAGCCACCCCCTACTATTATTACTATTTTATTTTATTTTGGGTCTTTTTTCTTCTTCTTCTTTTTGGTTTTTGCAGGGCAGTGGGGATTGGGTGGCTTGCATGTCACATGGCTGGGTGATTATTGGGTTTACGAGGCTGGATATGGACTCGGGTGCTTGTGGCTCCAGGGCTGGTGCTTCGTCCATTGCGCCACCTGGTCATACCTACAATTATTACTATTTTTTTATTTTAATTTTTTTTTCTCTCCCCTTTACTTTTTCACCCAAGCAAGTCTATCTATATTCATGGGGGAGGGGTATTTTGTTTACTTGTAAACAAGTATATAAAAAATAAATTAAAAAAGAAAAAAATAATACACCTAAAAAATAAAATAAATAAATAAAAAATAAAATAAAATAAACACAAAATTTTACAAATCTGGAGACTAGAGCCTGTAAGGGAAGGGACAGCTAAGTGGTGAAATGGATGGAGCTCTGGACCTGGAATCAGGAAGTCCTGAGTTCTTATCCTTTGACAGCTATTCCTGTGTGACTCTGGGAAATCTCTTAATGTCTATCTATCTCAGTCCTCCCAATTATAAAATGGGAACAATAACATCTCCTACTACCCAAGGTTATTGTGAGGATCAAATGAGGTAATATTCTTAAAGTGCTTAGCACAGTGCCTGAACATAGTAGTCACTTAATAAATGTTTGTTCTATTTATTCCTTTATTCTCCTTCCACTACCACCACCCCCTCTCCTCTTTAAAAAATTTTTTATAGAGAATTAAGAATAATTCCAGTCTGTCTAGAGCCACAGTAATCCAGTGTGATTGGATTGTAGATGTGCTTGTGTTTGTATTCATGCTTTTAAGGAGAAGAAAAGAAGACTTAGATGTGTGGAATTGAATTCTTGTTAGCATTCAAGTGTGCTAGTGACTTGAGGACTGGATTTCAGGGTTGTGTGGAGATGGGAGGGAACTTGAGTCATTTAAAGAAATTGATTTAGGACCAAAGGTTTACATTTGGAAGGGACGGGAGATCACAGTTCAATTGCCTCATTTTATGGATGAAGAAACTGAGACCAAAGAGGTTAAAGTGACTGGTCTCAAAATCACACAGATAGTAAGCAGCAGAAACAGAGTTTGAACTCAGCTATCTGACTCCAATCTCACTAGACCATGAAGTCAGGGGGAAAAAAAGGGAAAAAAGAATTCAGAAAAGGGTAAGGGAATATATAACAAGAGATCAAAGCAGTCTCTTTTAAACAGTTTTCCCAGGGCTAGTACTCCAAAACTGAAGATGCTTTCCCACAGAAAATTTCAGGTAGAAGAAGCCACAGAAAGCATTGAATATGGGGCTCAAGAGGCTGCAAAGAAATCAATCTTGACTTATCCATGAGGGGAATGAATCTTGCTTCTGCAGTGGCCAAAATATCCAAAGCTTCATCAGTTCTGGGGGTAAAATGAGGAAGTAGAACAGAACGGAACTATAAAAATCTGGTTTATGGGGAAGCCTATTTCAAGTTAACTAAAGTGAAAAAAATAGACTATTCTGGTTACATATCTGCAGATAAGACTTTCAGAAAGCAGCTGATTACTTGTGAACTGTACTGCCTCAGACCAAGCAAGAATTCAGTGGGATAGGTGTAAAGGAATGGTATTTATAAGATAAACTGTGAGAGTGCCTTAGAAATGGTGGGCAAGTTTTCCATCTAGGGACTGCTTTAGGTTATCTTTTCATCACAATCTGTTCAATTGTTTAATAGGCAGTCCTCAGACTCTAACCAAAAACTATATTGCTGCTACTGTCATTCTATCTCGCTTGGTATTATAACCTTTATACCTGGTGAGAGAATGATATACAACTAAAAGGTAATAATGCCCCTGAAGAGGGTTCCCTTATGAGCAGATTTCCTTCCTAACCTGCCCCCAGCTTCCTGCTTATCACTCCCCTAAGGCTATGATTGGAGACTCGCCCATCCATTAGGCAGAGCTTTCCAAGACCTTAGCATAGGAAAGAGTCTAATCCAGACACTTGTAGATAGAAACGGATATTTAATGCTCTAGTTCTCAGCTTCCCCCCAAACTATCTCCCAAGGGAAGGAGGATGTGAGATCTTCTTTAAGCAAGCTATCTCCTTCTTTGTTCCTGTACCCTCAGATTCTCTAGCAAAGCATGCTAGTTCCCTGGCATCCCCCAACTTTCAAAGACTCCATTCTCTATCCCCAGATGTCTCTCTCTGGGAATCAGGAACCCTCTACTAAGTTAATATCTCAGGCCAATATATTCATTATCTTCTCCTTTTCTCAAGACTTGGGTTCAGTTTCTTACTAGCTCTGTGACCTCAAACAAGTTACCTATGCCTCCCTAGTCCTGTTTCCTTGTGTCAAATGAAAGAACTGGACTAATTATTTCTAAGATCCTTTCCTCTCCTCTAACATTTCCAAATGAGAAAAGCCAGCCCCCTTTACCTGCAAATTGTACCTTTCATATTCAAGACTTGTTTATACCTGATCTAGCCTATAGTTTAAGTCAGAGTTTATGACTCTGTCTTTCCTTTAACTTGACATCGCAAAATGAATTCTTGTAGGTCATTGAAAGCAGAATAACCCAGAACTGAAAACCTATGTATTTGCACAGTCATACTTAAAAATGTTCCTTCCCTTCCCCCACATGCTACATCTCAGATAGTTGCTGACCTCTATTGACATGGCTCTGCTCTTTGGTAATACATTGGATCATTTTTTCATTTATCTGAAAGGGCTTCCAACCAGTCCATCTAGTATTTCAAAATTTTTGAAACTTCCACAGGATCATAAGGAATAGCAACTAGACCTTTCATTTCATTGGCATAGGGGACTCTACCAGTGTTGATTGGCATTACTCTGTAACTTAGTCTTTCAGTTTTCTTGAGAGAGATTGGGTGACTTGCCCAGGGACTCACACAGTCAGTAGATATCATTCATAACTTGGCCCTGGTCTTTCTAAATTTGAAGCCAGCTTACTAAATACTATACCGTGCTACTTTTAATGTCATACCATTAGAATTAAGAAGGATTTCAGAGTTTATCTGAACCTAACTAACAATATTTTGTACATGAGGAAATCAGTCCTCTCTAGAGAGGGTAGGTGATTTGTCCAAGTTCATGCAGATGGCAGGTGGCAGTGACATGATTCAAACTCAAATCTTCTGACTCCAAATACAAGACTACATGACTTGCTATCAATACACGTGAAGGTAGGCTGGGGACTTAACCAGTTAGTCTTACCCTTTCTACCTGTCTATTCATATCATCCCCATATATGCAACACACACACACACACACACACACACACACACACACACACACACACACACAGACATTTGCTACCTTCTTTCTTCTTTCTACCACCTCACCTTCCTTTTGGTGGATACCTTGGTGAGAACAGCCTTCAAAAAACAAAGACTTGAAGGGGAATTCTGCTCAGACTTCAGCAGGATACTAAAGAACTAAACAAAGAAGACCTGAGTGTCATTTGTAGCCCAAAGGTAAAAAAAAGGATGGAATTAGTAAAAGATCTAGGGACACCAGGAGAAAGGGAGCTGGGTCAAAAGTGCTCTGGAGCAACCTAGACTGAACCAATGAATCACTGAGAAAGATTTATCTCTTATGCTTCACAAGGTACAAACTATATTTCTCCTATGGGCCTGTCATTGTCTATAGAAAGAAGGCCTGTGTTTTAGTCCCATATCTGCTCTTAACTACTAATAATCTTTACCAAGTGACTCCCCTACAGTGGAGTTCAGTTTTTTATTATTTTTTTTTAATGAGGTAGTTGGTCCAAATCATCTCTGGAACTCCCCCTACACATACTTTCAGTTCTAAATTCTACCTACAAATTAACTATTTCATTATATTATTTTTCATTTCTTTTTTTTTTTTAACCAGCATTGCCACTGATCCATAGAAAGGTCATTTTTATTGGTTTTTGCATGTCCCCAGGGAGATCAGCCCAGCTTGGTGGTCACCTCAGTGCCTTTATTGGTTCCCAGATGCCCTTTGGAGTCAGGCATAACCCTCCCCTTTCTCTCTCCATTCATTTCTGAAACAAAGAGATCCAGAGGAGCAAGTTGAAAATAGTCAGGTGAGGGGGGCGGAGCCAAGATGGCGACATGAAAGGATTGAGTCTTAGGAGCTCTCTGATAAAAACTCATCAGCTAAGGACTCTTAACTAAACTTTCGAGAGACAGAACCCACAAAGGGAACCAGTGAGGCAGTTCTCCTACTCAAGGTAACCTGGAAAAAAGCAGAAAGGCTCTGCTCCCTGGGGTCAGGGTCGGAGGGGTGGCCCCCCAGAGCGAAAGAACTTCAGCCTCACTGAGGCAGCCCCAGGGCACTGAGAGCCGAGGATCAAAGCAGAGGGGGAGTCCCCTGAGCTGCACCCCGGGGAGCACCGAGCACAAAGTGGGGGAACAGCAGGGGATCTCTGCCAGAGTGAGCACGTAGAGCCCAGCCCTCAGGGCACACAGCAAGCAGCTTGGTCTTTCCCTAGCCCTGATCCAGGAAACAGAAGCAGGTGGAGCTGGTAAGCAGGAGCCCATTGAGCTGAGGGAGGGGAGTGAAGAGAGACTACAGAGTTCTTCTGTCCTCTGCCTCTGGAACAGGACTCTGGGGTTCTGACCACATTCAGATCCTGATCGCAGTCTAGGCCCCCTCCATAGAACAGCCGCGGCCCCCCCCCACCTCGGCCCTGTGGCAAAGAGGGGGGCGCATATGGTCATTCACAGACCAGGAGGGAGGACAGAGCCTCACACACTGAGACCCTTGTGGGAGTGCTCCAAAAGCTCAGGAAGCACCCCAAAACCAGGCCCAGCCTGGGGAAATGAGCAAGCAGAGAAACAAAAGACTATTGAAAAATATTTTGCAAATGAGCCCAAGAAGGATCAAAATACTCAGTCTGAAGATGAGGAAGCACAAGCTCCTGCATCTAAAGACTCCAAGAAAAACAGAAATTGGGCTCAGGCTATGACAGAGCTCAAAAAAGACTTTGAAAATCAAATGAGGGAGTTGGAAGAAAAACTGGGAAAAGAAAGGAGAGAGATGCAGGAAAAACATGAAAATGAAGTCAGCAGCTTAGTCAAGGAAATCCAAAAAAAAATGCTGAAGAAAATAGCATGCTAAAAACCAGCTTAGGTCAAATGGATAAAACAGTTCAAAAAGTTATTGAGGAGAAGAATGCTTTAAAAAGCAAAATTGGCCAGATGGAAAAAGAGATAAGAAAACTCTCTGAGGAGAACAAATCCTTCAGACAAAGAATAGAATTCAGGGAGATTGATGAATTTAACAGAAATCAGGAATCAATACTTCAAAACCAAAAAAATGAAAAATTAGAAGAAAATGTGAAATATCTCATTGAAAAAACAACTGATATGGAAAACAGACTTAGGAAAGATAATTTAAAAATTACTGGAACACCTGAAAGTCATGATCAGGAAAAGAGCCTTGACATCATTTTCAAAGAATTACTACAGGAAAATTGCCCTGATATTCTAGAAGCAGAGGGCAAAATAGAAATGGAGAGAATTCACCGATCCCCCCAAGAAAGAGATCCCAAAAAACCAACCCCTAGGAATATTATAGCCAAGTTCCAGAACTCCCAAGTCAAAGAGAAAATATTACAAGCAGCCAGAAGGACACAGTTCAAATATCATGGAGCTGCAGTCAGGATCACACAGGACTTAGCAGCAACTACATTGGAGGCTCATAGGGCTTGGAATACAATATACCGGAAGGCAAAAGAGCTTAGAATGCAGCTAAGAATGAACTACCCAGCAAGGCTGAATGTCCTCTTCCAGGGAAAAAAGATGGACTTTCAATGAACCAGGGGAATTTCAAAGCTTCCTTTTGGAATGGCCAGAGCTGAACAGAAGGTTTGATCTTCAGATACAGGACTCAGGTGAAGCATGGAGATTGGAGGAGAGGGGGGAAATATGAGGGACTTAATGATGATGAACTGCATGTATAGAAAAATGATACTGATAATATTCATATGAACCTTCTCAGTTAATAGAGCAGGTAGAGGGAGCTTTTATAGTTGAAACACAGGAGAAAGCTGAATTTGAAGATAAAGTATGGTGTAAAATTGGAGTCAATAGAAAAAAAGGGAAATGGAATGGGAGAAAGAAAAAGGAGAGGGGGGAACAGTCCAAGATATTTCACATAATAAGATTTTTTTTATTACACTGAGCTATTGCAATGATATGGAAGGGGGGAGGCAAGGGGGAATGAGGGAACCTTTGCTCTCATCAGAGATGGCTGGGAGAGGAAACAGCAAATATACTCAATGGGGTATAGGCATCTGGAGTAAGAAGGAGGGGGGAGCAGGGGGAAGCGGTGGAGATGTGAATAAAGGAGGAGAGGATGGACCATGGGGGAAGAGTGGTCAGATATAACACATTTTCTTTTTTACTTCTTGCAAGGGGCTGGGATTGGAAGGCCTGCCCAGAACCTATGGCCAGGTGGATTCTGGGCCTAAGGGGTGGTATGGGGGCTCAGGGCTTCTTGGCCCCAGGACCAGGGATCTGTCTGCTGCGCCACTCAGCGACCCTACAGCAGAGTCAGAGTGAAAGGAGAGAGAAAATATAGTGCATGGTAGTGGAGAAATAAGAAAGGAGGGAGTTGCGATTAGCAATGGCAAAGTTGGAAAAATATGGAAGTAACTTTTGTGATGGACTTATCATAAAGAATGTGATCCACCCACAACAGAGTTGTTGGTGTTGGAACAAAGACTGAAGCACATTTTTTGTTATTATTATTTGGGGGAGGGTAAAGGGCAAGTGGGGCTGGGTGGCCTGCCTGGGGTCACATAGCAGGGTGATCTTTGGGTGTCTGGGGTCAGATTTGGACCCAGGTGCTCCTGGCTCAAGGGCCAATGCTCTGTCTGCCACCCAACCACCCCTACTATTTTACTATTTTATTTTGGGTCTTTTTTCTTCTTTTTGGTTTTTGCAGGGCAGTGGGGATCAGGGAGCTTGCATGTCACACGGCTGGGTGACTGTTGGGTTTATGAGGCTGGGTATGGGCTTGGGTGCTTGTGGCTCCAGGGCTGGTGCTTCATCCATTGCGCCACCTGGCCCTACCTACAATTATTACTATTATTTTTTTAATTTTAATTTTTTTCTCTCCCCTTTACTTTTTTTGCCCAAGCAAGTCTATCTATATTCATGGGGGGGGAGGGGTATCTTGTTTACTTGTAAACAAGAATATTTTATTAATGTAAAAAAAATTGTATAAAATGAGAATAAAAAATAAATTAAAAAAAAAAAGAAAATAGGTGAGAGGAAGGTAAATTCTACTACCACCCTGCCTTCATTGACCTAATTTTCTGGAAAGGGAAACTCACAATGTTGAACTCAATGATAGGATGGTAGCCACCAAAGCTAGGACAAAGTTGGGCAAAGCCCTCAAGTCCATTCTTGGGCAATACCTCTCCCTCCCAGTTTCCCTCTAGAACTAGGATTATCTCAGTCCTGAAACTTGTTGTAACTTCTTTATTGTGCTTATACTGCTGCCTTTACTCAGAACTCTCAGACAGAAAACATTCAGTCCTTTACCCACCCTGATCCCAAGCTCCCACACCCCACATTGGGGCTCTCTGCCTTAGCTGAGGACACAAGATCTTCCTGCCTCAGCCTCTTCTCTGACACTAAACCTCTTTATGTCCTCCTTTCTTCTCCTCTTTTCCTCCTTTTTCCTCTGTAATCATGAAGAACACAGGATGGAGGGAAGGTTCAAGGACCATCTCTCTTTCTCTTTGTTCCAAACACCAGGGAGGGCACAGGCTGCTATTTTTTACTACATTCAGGCTGAGGAAATGTCTTCAGCCAGTCAAATGGAGGGCAGGCACGGAGAGGCGGGCATCATGGGATCACATGTTCCCAGCTTTTGGCAAAGAGCCCCAATCCCTCCCCATCCCTGATACCCCCAAACAGCAGTTGAGGGGGGATGTAGTGCCCACCTGGAGAAAGGTGCCACCTAGGTGGCATGGCTGGTGCTTATACCAAATAACCATCCTTGCCCTTCACCTGCCCCTCTCCACAGTCCCCAGGTTCAGCACTCTTGACTTTGACGTAGATGGGAGAGGGACCCGCTTCACAGGGGCCGCTGACGCAGGTGGTATTGGCAGGCACAACAGCCACCCCACAGGACGCCAAGGGCACATCCTCAGGCCCCTCACAGGGAGCTGAGTACTTTCTGCGCAGCGAGCGGCTGATGTTCTGTGTCGGGTAGCCTAGAAGGTGGGTGACGCTGCCGCCCCGCCCGGTGGCCTTGCACCCGGGTGCCAAAGCATCCTCTCTGTGGAAAACAACAGGCAGGAGGTGTGAGCGGGGCTCTTCGGCGGGCATGGCCTGGGCAGAGCCACGGGCTCTTGGAAACCTGTCTTCCCTTACCACCCCTCCCTTCTCTTCTCTCTCTCTCTCTCTCTCTCTCTCTCTCTCTCTCGCTCTCGCTCTCGCTCTCGCTCTCTCTCTCTCTCTCTCTCCTCCCTCCCTCCCCCTTTCTCTCTCTCCCCTACCCTCCTGTTTCAGTCTATTCTATTCTCCATCTTATCTTTCCCCATTCCTGAATATTGGTGATCTCAATTCCAGAATTCACCTGGGGCATCCTCCAGCCTTCATATAGGACTGCCCCTCATTCAGTCAAAATGGCCCAGGCATCAAAACCTCAGAGATTCCTCCACCCACTCATTATTCCACAAAATCAGTGTTGCTAGAGACATTAAAAATCACCATTCTCTGCTTCCCTTCTTTCCTCTCATCCTTCACCTTTCCTTTTCTGACCTCTCCTTTCAGAAGGAATTAGATCCCCTAAGGCACTGCAGTTATCAGCACTCTTAACATTATTCTATTTTTATTTCTAGTTCATTTTTAGTAATAAATTAAGATTGTTTTCTTAACCATTTCCAGGGCACCAGAAAGTACAGTATAGAGAAGACCTTGATAGACACATGCCCTGCCCTCCAGGAGCTTACAGTCTAAAATAGACATGAGAGACAGGAGGCGAGAGAAGGAGGGCAGGGGACCAGGGAGAAGGGCTAAGGAGAAGGTGGGAGGAGTAGGAAAAGAAAGAGAATGAAGCCATGCGGCGGGTGGCAGGTCGGCATGCTGTGGTCCCCAAGGTTCCGTGGTTGTGCTGGGCGGGTTTGAGGGATGGGGGTCCCAGCCGTTGGCAGGCGGGGATGAGGAGTGGGGGAGGGCGCCGGGCCCCTCCCTCACGCAGCATGCAGCATGCATCAGGTTTTACCTGATTTCACTAGCCATGTCGCAGGCCCCGCCGCCGACCCCGCCGCCGTTGCCGTAACCGAAGGCGCCACGGCCGAGCCCGGTCCCGGTCCCGCTGCAGCAACAGCAGACGAGACCCCAGACGCCCAGGCCGAGGCAAGCTAGCATCAACAGAGAGCCCAACACGGCCCCAACTATCATGCCCACGCGGCGGGAGTCTGTGGAGAGAAGCAAAGGCTTGTCAGCACTAAGGCACCCCACACCCCACACTAGAAAGGTGAGTTTGGGGTTGGTGGAGTGGACGAGGAAGAAGTCAGCCTGGGACTTTGTCTAGACCAAGTGAGCCGGGATGGGAGAGAGTGGTCTTCACGGGCTTTGAGCTTGAGCCTTGAGCCGAGGGAGCCCTTAATTAGCCATATTCAAAATAATAAGAAAGGGTTCGCTTTGCTCCCAGGTGGGCGGAGCTGACCTGAGCCACAAGCAAGAGACGAGTTGGGGGATCTAAAAGGGGAGAGTCCGCTTTGGTTTACAGGTGGAGCCCAGGTCAGGAATCCCTATCCTTTTCCATCCCTTTGACCTGCCCTGCCCCTCCAAAGGAGCCTCCCTTCCTCCCCTCTGCACTTACCTGATACCTTCACCTCCACCACGCACACACTGTAACCCACATGGTTAGCCACTGTGCATTGGTATAATCCATTATCCTCCGAGGAGATGTCCTTCAGCAGCAAATCTCCATTGCTGAGTCCTGACATAGAGGAAGGATCTGTCAGCTGCAGAGAGGCCAAAGGACCTTGGGCCCAGGGACTTCCCTACCTCCCACAGGAGATGAAGTACTAGGGACTAGGAAGGAGGAGACAGCAGGGAAACACACACACACACACACACACACACACACACACACACACACAGAGTTCAGAAATAAAAACCTATCCATATAATAAGGAAGCTATTTTCCCAACATGTTTGCTGCCTTCTATTCTATGCAACCCTAATTCTTCAGGTTATCTTTCCACAGACTAATAATCCTCACAGAGACAGATCCCATCTAGGGATCTTATAGAGAGATCTTAAAATTGGCTAGGTAAGTCCCTTTTTTTTTTAAGGCTTACTGCTTATTGCTGTCCTCAACCTGGGGGAGGGGCAAGTGTTTGTCTCTAAGTGATTTCTCAGATCACAAAAATACTCCAATAGGGCAAGATTCTTATCTTTTCATCTGAAATGCAACCCTCAATAACATGGAATCCTGAAAATCAAAATGTCAGAGGTGGAAAAGACTTTAAAAACTATCCAGTCAAGTTTTCCTTTATGAATAAGGAAATTGAGGTCCAGAGAATCATTTTTGTAGATTATGTTAGTTTCCCCTTATTCCTCCACCAGCCCTATAGGAACCCATCTAGATTCACCCAAGGCACTTCTATACCATCTAGACAGTATCCCTGCTGTGGGGCTAGTTCTTCACATAGAGAGCTTTATCCTTCCCAAGCAATACCTATAAGGATCTTAAGAGTACAGAGGAAGACCCTAATACCACAGACTTCCTTCCTCCCTACTCCCTCCTCCCTTCTCACCGTGGGTCACAGAGCTATGGAAAGATTCCTGGTAGGAAAGTTCTGATTGGTAGTTATGCTGTGAGAGGTAAGAGCTGGCCCTGTAGGGATGGGTGTGTCCACTGATCTTGGCCCACTTGTAGGAGAGGGGTGGAGTGCCCCCATTGGCAAAACATTTTAGCATCACATCATTTCCAGAGGTCATACGACCCTCAGTCCAGCACATGGGCACTGCAGGTCGAGCTGGAGAGGCAAGGAATGAACAGAAGGTGAAGGTGATTATCATTCAGATCCTGGGGAGGGGTTTTAGGATGTGTAGCAAAGGCAAATAAACAATATTCTTAGGTCTATAGACACCTGGGGGGGGGGGACTCCCAACTATCACTTGTCCATGGTGGAGAGTGAAACTATGAGGTAAGGATTGGTTTGGGCATCTGGAGGACTTTGTCAAATATCTGAACAGTTAGGTATCAAAGTGAATAGAGTGCTGGGCCTGAGGTCAGGAATACCTGAATTCAAATCCAGCCTCAAACACTTACTAGCCATGTGACTTTGGGCAAGTCTTTCTACCCTGTTTGCCTCAGTTTCCTCATCTGTGAAATGAACTGAAGAAGGAAATGGCATATCACTCTAGTATCTTTGTATGAAGACATCAAATAGGTTCAAACACAACTAAAAATTATTGAATAAAAAAATGAGAACATTTGGTTCAACAACCCAGTTTTACAGGTGAGAAAACTGGGGTCCAGAGAAGTGCTCAAAATCACACTGTTAATAATAAAGCTTAGATTTGAACCCAGTCCACTGATTGCAAATTCCAAATACTAGTTCTACTAGTCACATAGACTTCAATCCATGTGTACCTTGGACAGTGACAATGACTCTTCGGGTAGCCATGGTGGTCTTCTTAACCCTGCATTCATAGGTGGCTGTGTCAGAGACTTGCAGATTCATTAAGTTGATGGAGGCATCATATTGACTGGGATCTTGAGCTGCAAATCTGACCCTCTGCTGAAGGTGAGGGAGGCTGCCCTGGTTGATCCTCTTGTCCTGATAACTGAGGAACTGTGGGAAGAAGATAAAGGGGATAGAAAGAAAAAATAAAAAGACAGGGATTACCCACATGTGGGAAAGGGGAGGAGATTCCATAGCTGAGGAACATTGTATTTAATATCAGATTTTCTGACATGTTCATCAGCTTTGAGAAAATTTTCTCTCTTCCTCTTTTAAAAAAATCCTTTATTCTAAGAAATGGCTTTCAAGAAGGGGAAGGAGAAGGGCTATATGAGGGAAAATTATTAATAAAAATAAAATTTTTAAAAACATAGAAGTCAAATATCTAGAAGGTCATTTTTTTAGAGGAGAGAAATGAAGTGGATCAAGGTGGGTAGAGAGGGACATCATTATATAGAAGATGTAACCAATGGATCTAAGATCACAGGCTTTGGAAACATCCCATTTAATATCATTCTGGCCTTCAATTTCTTTTCCAATTAAATGATCATGAGAAAACTAGCTTGTCCTCAATAGAAATTTTTTAAGGATCAGATGAGATAGTAGGTAGGAAAGGGCTTTGAAAATAAGAAGCAGGGCGGCTAGGTGGCACAGTGGATAGAGACTTAACTCCATTTGCCTTGCAAAAACTAAAAAAAAAAGAAAGAAAGAAAAAGAAAAGAAGCTTATATATAGGAATTCCTTGAGGAAAAGAACTCTGCTTTCATTTTTTTTTTTGCAAGGAAATGGGGTTAAGTGGCTTGCCCAAGGCCACACAGCTAGGTAATTATTAAGCATCTGAGGCCAGATTTGAACTCAGGTACTCCTGACTCCAAGGCCAGTTCTCTATCCACTGTGCCACCTAGCCACCCCAAGAACTCTCATTTCTCTGAGTCTGAGTAGTAGATAGAGCATTCAGGCTGGTGGTGGGGTTGGGAGGAGACTACCTTGGAATCAAGATTATTAGTCTCTTTTTCTAATTCCAATACCTTTATAAAAACTCTACCTAAATTTTAAAGTATACAAATTCTTCTACCCATTCCCAAGAAAAAAAAATAAACCTTATAGAAATGTGGGGTGAGGGTCCTAGGGCCAAGAGGAGAATGACTGGAAGACTTACATGTTTCAGAGTACTTACCACATTCTCCCGATGTGAAGGGTCTGAGTTGACCTGCATCCACTCGATGTCCAATCCATTGGGACCATAGTCTTCAGGGTCCAGGATGTAGGGGCAGCCAAGTCGAACATTATCACCTTCAGCCAGATACAGGACTTCCTGTCCATCCCCATTTATCCGCACAGCGGACAGCAGTGCTGGGTAAAGAGGGAAGTATGATAGAGAAGGATGAGGGAGTCAGAGAGAAAGAGTTAGAGGGCAAAATGCAAAGGCTGGAGTCACAATCCTCTATTAATTTCTAACTAAATAGAGGTTCTGACACCACCCTCAAACCTCAAATCAGGAGCTAGGAAAAAAGGGAGAAGAAGACAGAATTAATGTCATGGGACCCTGAATAACTGTGTGTGCATGACTGAGTATGACTATATGGTAAAGCATATTTATGTGTGCTTATGAGTATTGTATATAGGCATGTGTACACAAATGTATGCATTGCAAGTTTCTAGTTGTACTTCTGAGCATGCTACTGTATGTAGGGGGTTGTGTATCTATTTGTAACGATAAGCATGTACATTGTGATTGAAAGTATATATGGCTGTGTTTGTGGTCTTGTGTGTCTGTGTGTGTATATGCAGGATTTGATTGTATAAATAGGTCTCAAGCTACATAACTGTGACTGTTAACCTTACAGGTATGAGAGACCTGGGCTGCCCAAGCATAATTGCAGTGAAGTCTTCTTTCTAGGTGGAATAAGGCTTTCTCCTGCCTAAGCAAGTAAATATTGAGTGTGTGCATTTTGTCAGTGTAAACCATAGTTTGAGATTCATGTGTTAATTATGCCCATATGTAGGAGATAGATTGTGCTTGCTCCCACATGGATGCCCATTTCTGTACATATTCAGGCACCTGTCTCTCCTTGCCATTCTGCCTCATGCCCAGCCCTGCCCTGCCCTGTCCCAGCCCCTGTCCCAGCTGAGTCAGGGAGAAGGGAGCCAAACCTCCCTTCAGGCCCCTCCCTGGGCCCTACCTGGCCCGGGCATTTACATTGCCTCATATAGTACTGGACTTTATGGGCTTCCTCAGTCAGCTGCCCCAGGGTGGGGAGCTGGGATTTCCGGAAGTAAAAGGTAATCTTCTTCCCTCCCTTAATGCCTCAGGCAAGGACATACCCCAACCAGTTGGACAGACCCAACCCAGAAGATTGGGGGAGAGAAAGGGAACAACAGGTGCATGGGCAGAGATAAAACAGGGGCTTAACTTCACCTGCCAGGTCTTATTCCTCACTACCTTCAAAAACCCTCCCTTCCCTTGCTGTCCTCTCTGTTCTTGGGGCTAGGGTTACTGGCCTCTTCTTTCCTAATCCTAATCCTCTTTCCTAATTAGTCAATCAAAAAGTATTCATTGGAAACATATACTCAGCACTGAGTTCCATCCCTTTGCCTCCTCCTATCTTGATTTCTCCCAGTCATAGACATAAACACACACACACACACACACACACACACACACACACACACACACACACCCCACAACACACACAGACATGAAAAAGACCGGGTCTGGCTAATCGGGAAGGGCCAGTAGAATCAGTCCCCAGACCAAGCTGTATGACTTCATTCTGAGTCTCCGTTTTCTCCTCAGTAAATTTAGAACTGATTCAATGATTTCTAAGGTCCCTTCCCAGATCTAAATCCTGTGATTCTGAGGTCATTGAACTGGAACTTCTGAATCAAACCTGAGAGTATACAGTCTCCACCCACCTGACTGACAACCTCCCAGTCTATTCCGGAAATCTTAAGGAAGCCCAAGAAAACCAAAGGGGAGATAGTATCCCAGGTTTCCTCACCCCTCAACAAAAGGAGCCGGGAAGTCAACTAGAGTGCTAACGGGAGCAGGTTGCCTCTTCCCAGTCCTGGCCTGAGGAAAACACACTGGAGATAAGATCCCGATGCAATCTCCATGGCTCCCCAGGCACTGGGAGAACTGGCAGACACAGGTGAGTAACAGACATCTATCTGTATAGCAATGTCCCCACCTTAGGGAAGGGCTGGCTGCCTTAGCAGAGCTAAGGCTAATGCTGGCCTCAGTGGAGCTTGGGATTCAATTAAGTCATTTTCTCTTTGGTCTCTAGGCTGTCAGGGAGAGTCAGAGAAATAGGGGAAAGAGGAGGCTGAGTATCAGGTGGGAGGCAGGAGACAGAGTCTGGGAAGAGGGAGAAGGGGGAGAAAGGAAGAGAAGACAATGGAAATGAAAACACATGAGAAGTCATTTCCTTCCATTCATCCCTTTACCTCCACTCAAAGCAGTACCTCACCAATTCCACACTGAGTTTCTCCTCTATATTTGAAGATAATCCCACAGCTCCCTCTCAGAATCCTCCATGCACCTTCAGGTATGAGCACACTATTCTTGTTTCTCACCTCAATCTCTCCTGCTACAGGGTTAAAGTCAAATTGGAGAACAAGATGTTCAGGGATGTTCCTTATAAGATCGCAGGCTTTAGAGGTGAAAAGACCCTTAAGGATCATCTAGTGAATCCAACCTCTTGAGCTTTATGGGAGAAAACTGAGGCCCAGAAAGAAGAGATTTGTCCAAAATCAAGAAAGTTCCTGACTGAAAGTTCAACATTTCAGGGGGAAAAAAGGAGAGAAGAAAGAAAAGAATGAGGGAGAGGCGACAGTTGTAATCAGCAAAAAAAAAAAAAAAAATGGAGTTGAGAAAGGAGCAGATGGGGAGAAACATGAGATGAGTCAGACAAAGGAGCAGGTTGGAGGAGAGGAATATGCAGGCATTCTCCGGGGTAAAGATTTGGCATAAAAGGGTCAAGGAATGAGAACCAGGAGTGATGAGATTAAAGTGAATAGAGATCTGGGGTAGGAAGCAAAGAAATCTTCCTCTAAACCTTGAAGATCACTCAAGTTCTACTGGGAGATTCTGTTCCCAACAATATGCAGGATCATATTAAAAAAACTCTTAAGCTTTGAATGCTATATCTTATTTTTCACTTGGTTAGTTGCTTCTAACCCTACATCCTAGAAAGTAGAGGATGGAGCTTCCCAGAAAAGGGTAGTGAGTCAATCAAGCCCTAACATCACTTATCCACCACCCACAGACACAGCTTCACACTTGGAAATGTCTTTAGCAGGGTACCTACCCAATCTGGAGCTCCCAAATAACCAAATGGAGCTCCACAAAGACAAAAGGATAAAAGTCAGATTTACTTCCCATTCCCCAATCCTATCTTGGATGTCACTTGGACAGTCCCCAGGAAAATAGCTACAAAGTGGAATGACCTCCTGGTCCAGTCATAGAAGAATGGGAACCTAGATATCTTCCCCTAAAACAAATCTCAATTTGAGAGGCTATGGGAACAAGTTTTCTCTGGAAGATCAGAACAAAATAGGGAGCCTCTGTCTAGGTGCCATATTGGTCTTTTTGCTGCCTGTCCACCGGAAAGTAAAGATAGAGGATGCTCAATCCTGAATTTACACCCATCATTCCCTTGCCAGACCACAGAGTTTCCAAGGTCATACAGATCTCTTGCCAATTCCCTGTGGAGGGAATGAAGAAAGAAGAAAGATACACACAGAGTGGATCAAAAAGACTGTTCAGAAAGAATCAAATTCCTCCTCTGACTCTTCACTGAATATCATTTTCAACACTGGAGTCCTTCACTTGGACTCCTCCCACACACAGTTCAACCCAGTCCAAGTACCAAACACATGTAAACACATGAAGCCTAATGCACAGAGATGAAAACATCCAAGGAGAGAGATTAACCCTAGCAAGCAGCTTTAAGGAGAGAGCCAATCTCATGAGGCACCTGATCCTCAAAGAATTCCCTTTGCTACAAGCTCTTTCCTGTCTTCTCGGGATCCTGGGGAACCCCCAGACCCTGTACCTGGGCTTAAGCACATCAGCAGTAGATGGAATACTCCTCGTCCTCCCATCTCTCCTGGGTAGAAGTCTCCGCCTTTAGCTGAATAGTTCCGAAAGGCTGCTGGCGGGGCACAGTGATGGTAGTGATGGTAGTAGGATGTATACAGGGGTGGAGGGAAGTGGGAGATGGGAGACGGTGAGCCCAGACACTGCCCGGGGTAGGCAGGGAAGGTGCAGTGAGTGACCTGCCTAGCAGTCAACCGGAGTTATTTCAATGGGAGGGAGGGGGCCAGCTCCCCGCCTTGGGGAGGAGTTCAAGGAGCTCTAATTAGCGGGGTGACAGGATGGCCTACCCAGGCATTACCCAGCCCTCACCCAAGCTCTTCCCCATCCTGAGAGTGGCACAGGGCGGGCAGCGGGACTTATAATTAGGTACTTGGTAAACCTCCATTTCCTTCTGGCCCCATCCCTGAGGGTGACAATAGTCGCCCCAGTTTACAGCGTCCATTGAGCTCCCCTCACCACTCATTTACCCAAGGGGAGCAGGAAGGGGGAAATGGAAACATTGGGGAGGGAGAGGTAAAGGAACAAGGAGTTAATGTCAAAGCCCCTCCCCCAAACCCAAGATTTAAGGATTAAGATAGAATTCCAAGTACAGGTGTCTACTGCTTCCCCCTCCCTCCCTCCTCCTAACAGTCTCAATGTCTTTCAATCTCATCTGGATGACCCTTTCTAGATTCTTTTTTGTAGCACTTTACTCTTTGTATGTATATAGGGATGGTGGGAGTAGGAGAGGAGACAGATCAATCTTACAGGTAACCCAAAAGTAAAATGATTTCTTGTCCCTGATTCTCCTTCATGGTTCTAGGTACCAGTTATGAAGGTATATTAAGAAGTTGGGAAAAGCGCTCCATTCTTGTGATTTGGAGCCTTGGGGAATGGCCAATATATTTGAAAGGAATCCAAGAATGCCTAGCCCAACCTCTCCCACAAGCCTCAGTTGAATCTAAAGCATTTTAGCATTTCAAAATGACAGAGGGAGAGAAAGGGTGTGGATATCATCAGGGTCACCATCTTCCACACTTTGTTTCCCTCTTCCTAGTCAGAGTTAAGGCTTAGGATGGGAAGTGGGGAGGAATGAGTGAAAGATAGGATCTCCCTTAAGAAGAGAGCAATAGGCTCATTCCTTCCCTCTCTCAAGTAGACCCCCATCCGCAGGGTCACTATGGCTTTGCCTGAAAATGGAGGAAGCACCTGGGTGCTGAGGGCTTCAGGGTGGGGTGGGGCAGGAGGAGGGAGTGGAGAGAAGAGAGACTGTCCATCTCGCCACCATTATCACCTCTTCCAAACACTGGAGGACAAGACAGAAACTGGTTTTTTGAGGCTGAGAGAACAAGGACAAAGATGTGAATTAAGGGGATAAAGTTCAAACATGAATGAGAGATTAAATGAAAGAATAGTTTCGTGTCTGAAGGAGTATGGGGAGAAAGAGAGGGCACCTGAAGAGGGTTTTGTGTGTGTGTGTGTGTGTGTGTGTGTGTGTGTGTGTGTGTGTGTGTCTGTGTGTGTGTGTGTGTGTGTGTGTGTGTGTGTGTGTGTCTGTGTCTGTGTCTGTATCTAAATCTTTATGTATGCCTGGGCGTTTTTTATGAAAAGGTAACATGTGTATGCTTAGGTATGAGATAAGGGGTGTAATGAAAAAGGATTGGGTCATTTCTTCTTTTGAGGACATACACACATGCATGCATCCATAAACATTGTGTATGCATAAGGTGTGTTGTTAATGTGTCCATGTGAGAAATGGCATATGTGGATGTATGTCAGGGAGGGGGTTCATGTACCACATGAGAGATACTCTAGGGAATTCACAACCTGCCCAGGGTCACCAGTTTCAGGCCAGATAGCAAGGCCAGTTTATAGTGATGCTGGAAGACAGCTCTAGCTGGAGCAATGACTTGGGGGCTTTCTCCCCCTCCCTGAATCCTCTGATCCATACCACAAAAGGTAGCATATATTACAAATTCTCTCAGTTCAGAGGTCCAGTTTTGTGTCCCTTCTGACAGCTTAGTTTGCTCAAGATGGGAACCAACTACTTCCCATGTTCCCCTTAAGGAAAAGAGAAGAGTGAGGTTAGGGACAACTCAGTGGCTGAGGAAATGGAACACACAAGAAAAGGACACAAGAAAAGGACACAAGAAAAGGAATCATGGGTTTCTGAGACAGTTTTGCTTGGGTACTATAAAGCAGTTTAGAAACATACAAGGAAGATAGGGAGTCCTTGATTCTCAGTTCCCTGCCTTCTTATCCCAATAATAACAGGGATCCCTATGTACCCACAATTGATTTCCTTATTTATTTAAGAATTTATGGGATTTTTTTTCCTGTGCTCTCCTTTGGCCTGGTCTTACCAGGGAGCAGGTATCATTATCTACCTTTTACTAAATGGAATTCACCCTAGGTCACATACTGTGATGCTGTCTGATTTGATGGCACCTAGGCCTTTTGGTTTTCAGCTCAGAGTAAGTCTATGAATGGGAGTTGAGGATCACAGGAACTTCTAGATCATTCCAATGTTGATGAAGGTGCAAAGTCAAGATCAAGATTTGGGAAGTTAGGGCAAGGAAGTAATCTGTAGAGAAAAGTGGAAGTTGTGGTCACCATTAAGTTTAGGGTTGGTATTAAGGTTTAACCTTGAAACCAAGGTGATGATAAAGTTGAAATTAAAGTTTGAATTAGAGTTAGGACTGAGATTGTAGCTAAGGTCAGAATTACAGGTAAGACTATGACTGGACTTGAAGTCAATGGATCTGCTATTTGCTAACAAAGTGATATGACCTTGAACAGGCCCCTTCACTTCTAAGGACCCCAGTTTCTTTCCCTATAAAATGAAGGAGTTGCATTAGACAATGTATAAGGTCCCTTCCAGCTCTAAATTCTCTGTCCTAGGTAATTATGTCCACCTATTAGTTATATTCTCCTATAACTTATAACCACTGTGCCCTAGGGACTTCAACATACCACAGAGACTAATTCTAAAGTTTTACCTGATCTATGGAATGCAATATGCAAAGGGAGCTGGAAAGATGCAGAGAAGTAGAAGTAATAGGTGGAGCAATGCCTCCTGGTCAGGGAATAATTCTATAGCTGGAGCTAAATGATTGGGATATTGGGGGGGGGGGGGTCTTGGAAACTAAGAATCTGAATGGGTAGATAGGGGAGCTTTATAGAGGAATGGAGACCAGAATGATAGTTGCCTCAAAGCTGGGATGGATAGCTAATGTGTTAGGTGATAGTAGCATCCAAAAAAATTTCTACAGGCTAATAAAATAAAATACAATGGGGATAAATGTAAAAGTCCTACACAAGTAATCAACTACACAAAAATAGCATGAAGACAGAGTCAAAAGGAAATCATTTATGTGGAAAAGATTCAATTCAATTCAATAAACATTAATTAAATATCTACCATGCACAAGACACTCTGCATGGGACTAAAAAAAAAGAGTTCCTGCTCTCAAGAAACTTCCATTCAACTGGGAGAGGGAGAACAACATGTGCAAAGACAAGTAGTTATAAAAAAAATTGGCAGGGGAAAGCACTAACAACTGGATGAATCAAGAAACATTTCATCAAAGGAATCATACCTGAGTTAAGACTTAGGGGAAGCCTAGGATTTCAAGAACTATTAGTTAAGAGCATCCTACTCAAAGGAGCAGCCTCTGCAAAGGCATGCTAGGAGCAACAAGCAAATCAGTTTGACTAAAAGAGAGAAATGACAAGTAATGTACAATAAGCCTAAAAAGGGAGCAGAGTCACAACATGATGAGTTTTAAATTCTAACCTGGGAAGTTCATATTTTTCCTTCAAAGCAACAGTGAGCCACTCAAGGTTCTTGAGCAAAGGAGTGAATTGGCCTTTATTTTGGCAGCTGGAGTAGTAAAAGCCTGGATTCAAGACAATCAATTAGGAGTCTACTATGGTAGTTCACACAAGAGGTGATAAGGGTCTGAAGTGGGATGATGGTTGTTTAAGTGGAGAGATTGAATAGATGTGACATGTTGTGGTAGTTGCATTTCTATGACTTAGAAACTCAACTGATATGGAATATAAGGAAAGGATGAAGAGTTGAATGTGAAATTGAAGTTTTGAACTTGGGTGCCTGGTACCTTAGAAAGAAATAGGAGAGTTCAGAAGAAGGGAAGGGTTAATTGAAAGGGAGAGCAATTTGAAATTATGCTCCAAGAGCAATAAAATGTGCATATCCTTTGATCTAGCAATACCACTACTGGCTCTGTATCCTGAAGAGAGATCATGAGGAAAGGGTAAAAATCCCACATGTACAAAAATATTCATAACAGCTCTTTTCTTGGTGGCAAAGAATTGAAAATTGGGAGGATGCCCATCAATTGGGGAATGGCTGAATAAATTATGGTCTATCAATGTGATGGAACACTATTATTCTATAAAAAATCATGAGGGATGAGACTTCAGAAAAGCCTGGAAAGGTTACATGAATTGATACTGAGTAAGATGAGCAGAACCAGAACAACATTATACACACTAACAACAACATGAGGTGATGATCAATCTTGATGGACTTGCTCATTCCATCAGTGTAATAATCAGGGACAATTTTAGGGGATTTGTGATGGAGAATAGCATTGGTATCTAGAGAAAACTGTGGAGTCTAAATGAAGACCAATGCTTATTATCTTTAATTTTAAAAAATTGTCTTATGTATTATGTAATTTTGCTATCTCTAATGTTTTCTTCCTTTTGGATCTGATTCTTCTCTCACAGCACATTCAATTTCAATCTATGCTTATCATGGATGCAAATGTAAAGCCTATATCAGATTGCTTTCTGTTGGGAAGTGGGGAGGGAGGAAGAAAAACTGTAAAACTCAAAACCTTGCAAAAAAATTGATTGGTAGAAACTACCATTGAATGTAATTGGAAAACAAATAAAATATTTATATAATTTTTAAAAATAAAATAAAATGTAAGCTTCTTGAAAAAAAAGATTGGGGGAAGGAAAAGGGAAGGAATGCAAGAGCTATGATTTTTTTGGTATAGGACAGGAGCAGAGAAGGTTAAGCCTGCAGGCCATATAAAGTCCATGAAATCATTTGGTCCAGCACTGCCATGACAACTACAGATGGAACTTGAAATTCAATAAATCTAGGAGGTTTTAGTGATGAATTAATTAAATGTTTGGCCAAATATATGAAGTAGATGATGTTATAAATTCAATAAATCTAGGAGGTTTTAGTGATGAATTAATTAAATGTTTGGCCAAATATATGAAGTAGATGGTGTTATAAATATCCAAATGATCCTTGGCTGAAAAAAGATTCCCCAACCCTGGTGTTAGGGAAATAGAAATGAGGAAATTCTCATTTCCAGTATGAATCTGCAACTATCCTATGAAGATAATTGTATTATGGCCTTTCACCAGAGGTTCTTAACCTTTTATCATTATGGAATCACTTGGAAACCTAGTAAAGTCTTTGGAATCCTCAGAATAATGTTTTTAAATAATTGAAGGAAAGGATAAATTTCTGATGGAGGATAATGAAAATAAAGATATAAGGGTTTTTTCCTCCATCTAATTTCATGGATACCCTGAATTCTATCCACAGAATACATTTAACAGAAGCTAAAAGAACTTCTGATTTAGAGAATAGACTATTGTTCTTATTGTTCTAAGAAATTAAGTAACTAGTTTAGGATCACACAGTCAAGAGGTGACCCCAAGGCCACAATGATTCTTCCTGACTCTACTGCACAACATGGTCTCTCAGGAGAGACCTAATGGGGATTTTTTTTTAGTAAAACAAAAACTCAATAATTGCCAATAGTAGAATATAATAACATATAAAAAACTACTAAGGGACCTTAAGCTGCAATGTGAAGAATAGTGTCCAGAATGATTCTGGTGTCAATCTATGCCTGCCTTCTGAGGACCAGTCTTTGTTAAACAACAAAATTCATATATTGGTTGTTGAATTCGATGATGAATTCTTTGGCCATGGTAGCCCATGAAATAATCCCATACAGCTTTCCTATTACTGCAGTAATGATTGCTAAAGGACAAAGAAATGGGCAAACATAATAATAATCCAATTTTAAGCTATCAACACTAAATTTTAGATTCTTGCTCAAAAACCAATTCAACATAATTCTGGAGGAATTGAATCATATTAATATTAGCATTCTTGCTGTAAGTGACACTAGATAAGAGGAAGCTAAAAGGATGAAATGAAAGGATAGCTCATAAGCTGTTCTGGTGGAGGCAAAGAAAAAAGTCAGAAGAGTTGGTTTTATCATGTTCCCAGAGGCAAAAGAAACATCATCTCACAAGGCATTTGGTCATCTTGCATTGCAATACACCTGATGAGTATTTGGGGAAACAACCTATGAAGATAATTGTAGCTTCCGCATCAGACTCTGATGCAGAGAACAAGAAAATGAAAAATTATTTCAGGGAAGAACTCAACTTATATTTTAAAACTGTGATTTTGATACACATATGAGGTAGAAAGTAATGACAAATCCTGAAAAATAGGGCTCAGGATTAAGAAAAGGCTTGTATAATACACAAAAGTCTCATACTTCTAGAACGTGAATTCTTTCTTTCTTTAATGTAAATACAAAGTATCTGAGGAAGGGGGCAATGAACTAATGAAGGGAATCAAGAAAGACCTGATGTGAGAGATGGCACTTGAGATGAATTTTGAATAGAGTTGGGAGTCCCCAAGGGAGAAGTTGTCAAGGAAGCACATTCCAAGTTTTGAGAAAGAAAGAAGGGCAACCTAGCTGGTGCAAAGTCACAGAGGTGGGAGATGAAATGGCATGACGAAGAAACAACTGGTAAGATGATTTGGTTGCAATGTATAGCGCCTGAAGAGGAAAATTTCCAATAGGCCTGGAAACGTGGGCCAAAATCAAATTATGAGGGGGCTTTTAAGTTGTGGATAAAATTAAATTATTTTAAATTTTTTAAAAAGGAAAAAGAAAATTTTTGTATCCTAAGAAAGATATTAAACATATGATCATCATTTTTGAACACCCACCATATCCCTAGGACACAATACTAGTCTTGTGTTTTTCTGTCACTTAGAAAGAAAATGCCATAAAACCTATATGAATACTAGATTTAAAAATTCACCTCTGCTAGCTCCTGCTAATATCAAAGAACTGAGTAATAAGGAGAATTTAAAAGGTACATTCTTTCTATGTAATCCTGGAGGGTTTAATTACAAGACTCCTCCCTGTCTCCCTCTCCCACTCGCTTAAAAAAAGTTTTATTGATGTCTTTTGTTTTTACATTACAATTATTTCTGAATCAATCTCTTACCCTCTCATTGAGCCTTCTCTTGTAACAGAAAAAAAAAAAGTTAAGCAAAACCAATATGTGGACTAGGCCTAGCATCAGCTATGATATTCCACACTCAAGTAGAGTCATTATTTTTCCCAATAGCAGCTATGTTCCTTGAAAGCAAGGATCTTTGTTACTTTTCTATTGACTGATACAGAATAGGAGCATAATAGATGTCATTGATTGATTGATTGATTGATTGATTGAATGAGATTGACTGATTGAAGATACAGGAAGTGCTAGATAAAGCAAGTCCTGGATAGCATCAAAAAAATTGAATTATATATTAAACTTCCAATTAATGATGGGCAACATTGGGTGGAAGACCTAGATGACATAGTGAATATAATGCTAGACAGAGTTAGGAAGACCTAAGTTTGCCTCAAACAATTATTAGATGTGTGATCCTGGGCAAGTCATTTAATATCTTTTATCCTTAGTTTTATGATCTATAAAAAAGGAAATAATATTAGTGCCTCTCTCATTGGGTTAAGAAGATTAAATGAGATAAAATATGTAAAACATTTGGAAACTTTAATATGTTATATAAACATTCTCTCTTTTTATTATTTGGAATAGAAATCCAGTTGTGAAATCTAATGAAGGAAGGTGGTAGCTTATGAATATATGATGATGCACAGTGAAGAAAGAAAACAATTTGCAGAAAATTTGGTGAGAAACCCAATTAAATCAGCTGGTACTAAGAGTGATACTGGAAGGACAAAAATGGATAAAGAATATTAAAGACATATAAAGACTTGCATAAGAAGATATTTTTCCAATAATGATGATGAAGACAATATGTTTAGACTTCAACATTATAGTTGTACTATATAAAGGAATAGAAATGGCACCAAATGAAACAAAGATTTAAAAATCAGATGGAGTAGACCAAGTATATACAGAGTCATTATCAATATTCATCTATCGACTGTCTACTCTATGATAGATGTTTTGCTAAGAACTGGGGATTAAAAAGAAGCAAGTAGGGGCAGCTAGGTGGCACAGTGGATAAAGCACCAGCCCTGGAGTCAGGAGTACCTGGGTTCAAATCCAGTCTCAGACACTTAATAATTACCTAGCCATGTGGCCTTGGACAAGCCACTTAACCCCATTGCCTTGCAAAAAAAAAAAAAGAAGAAGCAAATATATGCTATCAAGAACACTGTGAAGTCTATTGGGGAAAATAATGTGCAAGCAGCTTTGCATCAGCTAGATATGCACAGGATAAATTTGAGATAATCTCAGAGACCTGGAAATATTTCTTGTAGAAGGTGAGACTGGGTGAGGTTTAAATAATGCCAATGAAAAAGTCAGGAGGTGGAAATGAGGAGAGAGAGAGTTCAAGGGATGGGGAACAGTTAGTAATGTCCAATAAGAGAAAATGCCTTCCTGGAGTCAACAAAATTTTCAGGTTGATTAAGGATTCATTTTCATCTATGTTGATCCAAATACCTAAAAGAAATCATTGCTTCAGGAAAATAAAAAAGTCAACCAAGAAAATGTCAATAACTATCATCTAATTTGCTTACTTTCCCATCTTTACTAAATATTATGAGGAAACTGGCAAAAAGGCATTTAGGAAACCACTGATGAATGGATGAGGAAGGAATACATCAGCTTTTCCAAATATTTTCCAATATTGGCTAGCTGATTGCAACTTTACAATTTCACAACTGACTAAAATGAAAAGACAAGGTCTGTGCCTCCACTTCTCAGCATTTCTTCTAAGCCTTCCTACAATCTGAATTACAGCCTCATCCAACTGAAATTGTTCTCTCTGAAGTTACCAATGACTTCTTAATTGCTAAACCTAATGACAATTTTTCAGTTCTAATCCTTCTCAAACTCATTTCAGCCTTTAACCATTTTTACCACGTTCTACTTCTCTGGGTTTTTGTGACTAATCTCTCTTAGTTCTCCTACCTATGGTGTCCTTCTTTCTCAGTTGTTTTTTTTTGTTTGTTTGTTTGTTTGTTTGGCTAAATCATCATCCATGCCATGACCTCTAACTGTGAGTATTCTCCAAGGCTTTGACTTGAGATTTCTTTTTACTCCCTATACAATCTCATTTGATCTCATCACCTCTAATGTGTTTAATGATAGTTTCTGTGCAGATGATTCCCAGATCTCTTTATCAAGCTCTAGTTTCTCTCCTAAACTTAAGTCTCACATCATCAATAACCTACTGGATATTATCAATGTGATATCCCCCAAGAATCTAAAAGTCAATACATATTTTAAAAAAGACCTCATTATCTTTCCTAAAAAAAATCTCCCTACATCTTAATTTTCCTATCACTGTAAAGGCCACCACCATTCTTCCATGCTTTCATGTTTACAACTTCTGGTAATCTCTTATTCCATATATCCAGTGTTGTCAAATCATGTCATTTCTTTCTCTAGATTCTAGCATCTAGAACACCTTTGAATATGTCCTCCTCTCTCTTACTCATACAGCAATTGTCCTTGTTCAGATTCATATCATCTCTCTCCTGTAATATTGAAATTGACCTCCCTGACTCTATTCTCTCCCAACTCTCTTCCACTTAGCTGCTAAAGTGATTTTACTAAAGTAGAGCCTTGATCAACTCCACAAACTCCAGAATCAGATATAAAATCCTTTGGTTGATATTCAATTCTTTTCAATTTGATCCTTTCCTACCTTTCAAATTTTTTCAGACTTTGCTTTTCCTCATCCATTTTCCACTCCAGCTATACTGGTTTATTTTTCTATCCACACAAGACTTCATCTTCTTTCATGCCTTTGCAATTTCTGTATTCCATTCCTGATCTTTCTCCCAACACTTAGAATACATGGCATCCTTTAAGCCTCAATTCAAGTGCCACCTTCTCTGGAAGAATCCTCTTAGATGCTAGTGTTAACCCCTCTAAGTCTACCTTCTATTTGCTTTTATTTTATCTTGTATGGTTTATATATGATCTGATTTATAATGTTGTCCCTACCTTTAGCAGTGTAAGCTCCCTTAGTCCAGGAACTGTTTTTGCTTTTTCTTCAAATTTCCATTATTTAGCATAGTGCCTGATAAATAGAATGGGTTTAACCTGTGCTTATTGTTTGATTGTTACATAATATGTATGTATGTATTTACATATATTACATAGTATATATATGTATATATATATATATAATAAATGTGATAGAATGTAATTTCTTTGAGAGTAAAGATTGTTTCCATTTTTTCCCTTTATATCTGCAGTGTTTACCTGTGCCTGGTATAGAGTTGGCACTTGGTATTTAAAAATACTTGGTGATTGAATGTTATATTTTGTTATATCTGACACTGCAGATGGACCAATAAACTAGAATTGAATAGAGAGAAGAGAGCAGTATAAATTCCATTTGGGAAATTATACGGTATTTGTTCTGTTCTCAAGATTCTCTGTGAAAGAAAAAATTAACGTTTTAATATAGCAATAATCTTCCAGTATTGCTAAAGGACCAGGCATCGTGAACAATCAAAGTTTCCAAAGGTCCACACAATTAAAGGTCAATCAAAGAATGATGGAGAAGTAGAGGAGCAGGAAATGATCCAGTGATCAGACCAAGGCATGTGATCAACAAGGAATTGTATGCAGGAAGCAGCATAAAAGATATCACTGAGTTATGTGACCAGAAAAAGAGGTGGGGTGATCATACAGGAAGAGCAAGGGATAACAGATGCAAAAGCAAAAAGCTGTACTGCTGCCAATATTAGAGGACCCAGGGCAGGTATTCTTAATCTGTTTTTGTCATGGTCCCTTTTGGCAATCCTGTGAAGCCTACAAATAATGTCTTTAAATAAAATCTGCAAGATTACAAAGGAAGCTAATTAAAGATTGAAATATGTTATCAAATCATTTGTTTATTTTTTCCAATCACATGCAAAGATAGCTTTAAGTATTCATTCTTTTTGCAAGCATTTGAGTTCCACATTTTTCTACCACCTTCCCTTCCTTCCCACCCCCATAACCCCAGGGCAATGAGGAATCTGATGTAGGTTGTATATATACAGTTGTATTTAACATATTTTCTTATTACTCATGTTGTGAAAGAAGAATTAGAACTGGGGGGGAAGACATGAGAAAGAAAGAAAAAACATAAAAGCTGTTTTAAAAAAATGAACATGGTATGTTTGCTCTGCACTCAGACTCCATAGTTTTTTCCCTCTGGATGTGGAAGGTATTTTCCATAACAGGTCTTCCAGGATTGTCCTTGATCTCTGAGAGGAGCTGTGTCCATCAAAGTTGATCATCTCACAATGTTACTATTAATTTATAATTGTTCTCCTGGTTCTGCTCACTTCACTCAATATCAGGTCATGGAAATCTTTCCAGGTTTTTCTGAAATCTGGCTGCTCATTATTTTTTTATTTTTTTTATTTATTTAAGGCAGTGGGGTTTTGAATGACTTGCCCAAGGTCACATAGCTAGGCAATTATTAAGAATCTGAGGTCAAATTTGAACTCAGGTCCTCCTGACTCCAGGGCCAGTGCTCTATCCACTGCGCCACCTAGCCTCCCTCTGCTTATTATTACTTATAGAACAACAGTATTCCACCACATTCATATACCATAATTTGTTCAGTCATTCCCCAACTGATAAGCATCTCCTTAATTTCCAGTTCTTTGCCACTACAAAAAGAACTGCTATAAATTTTTTTTTGTACATGTGGCTTTTTTCTCCTTTTTTATGATCTCATTGGGATATATACCTAGTAAAGTAGCATTGCTGGATCAAAAGATATGTAGGGTTTTTTTGCCTTTTGTACATAATTCCAAAATGCTCTCCAGAATGGTTAGATCAGTTCACAACTGCATCAACAATACATTAGTGTCACACTTTTCCCACATCCCTTCCAACATTGATCATTTTCTTTTTTTGTCATTTTAGCCAATCTGATAGGTGTAAGTTGGTTTTAACCTGCATTTCTCTAATCAATAATAACTTCAAGAATTTGTATATGACTATAGATAGCTTTAATTTCATCTGAAATCTACCTGCTCATATCCTTTGACAATTTATCAGTTGGAGAATGACTTGTATTCTTATAAATTTGACTCAGTTCTCTATTTATTTTAGAAATTTATCAAAAATATTAGCTGTGGGGGTGGCTAGGTGGCATAGTGGATAGAGTACCGGCCCTGGACTCAGGTGTACCTGAGTTCAAATCCAGCCTCAGACACTTCATAATTACCTGGCTGTGTGGCCTTGGGCAAGCCACTTAACCCCATTGCCTTGCAAAATAAAAAATAAAAAAACATAATAATAAAAGAAATATTAGCTGTGAAAATTGTTTCCCAGCTTTCTGCAATCCTTCTAATCTTAGTTGCATTGGTTTTATTTGTGCAAAATTTTTAATGTAGTCAAAATTATTCATTCTGCAATTTATAATATTCTCTACCTCTTGTTTGGTCATAAACTTCTCCCCTCTCCATAGAGCTGACAGACTGTTCATCATTCTCCTTAATTGACTTAAAATATCACCCTTTATCTAAATTCTCTACCCCTTTCAAACTTATGTTGGTGTAGATTGTAAAATATTGATCTATGCCTAGGTTATGCCAAACTATTTTCCAGTTTTCCTAGCAGTTTTTCCAAATAGTGGGTTCTTAACTCAGAAGCTGGAGCCTTTGGATTTATCAAGTAAAATATTACTATAATCATTAACTACTGTTTCTTTTGTGCCAAATCTATTTTACGGATCCACTTCTATATTTCTCAGCCAGAACCAGATAGTTTTGATGATTACTACTTTATAATACAGTTTTAGATCTTATATGGCTTGGTCACCTTCCTTTGCATTGTTTCATAAATTTCCTTGATATTATTGACCTTTCCTCCAGATGAATTTTCTTACTATTTTTTCTACTTCTATAAAATAATTTTTGGTAGTTTGATTGTCCTGGCATTGAATAAGTAATTTAATTTATGGAGAACTGGCCTTTTTATTATATTAGCTTGGCTTATCCATGAGGAATTGACATTTTTTCCAGTTGTTTAGATCTGACATTATTTGTGTGCAGTGTTTTATAATGGTGTTCATGAGGTTTCTGGGTTTGTCTTGGGACGTAGATTTCCAAATAATTCATGTTGTCTACAATTACTTTAAATGAAATTTCTCTTTCTATCTTTTGCAGTTGAACTTTGTTGGTCATATATAGAAGTGCTGAGGATTTATGTGGGTTTGTCAAACAATTTTTAAACAAGTTCCTGAACTCCAGGTTAAGAACTTCTGGCTTGGAGGAAGATTCCCAGAACATTTGGTGGACTCCCATGGCATATTTATGGAACAATATAGAATGAGAGGATATGAAATGATTGCAATCTGCACCATGGGAGAGAATGTCCCCATCACTGAGATCATATGTCCCTTAAGTGTGATAGACTGTCCTCTACCCTTGTCAGTATTGAAGGTATGAGAAGTGAAGACTGGGAGTCTGTTATCTCCTAAGAGTTCATCTATCTGCCCTCTTTACCCCCTTGAAACTCAAACAACTAGTACCTCAAAGTCACAGCATATCCCTCTATTCAGGAATCCTTAAAAAGATCATGAATCCTTATGAATCCTCATAAACCACAGATTTAACTAAAAAGAACTCCACAGAGTTTGTTTATCCTTCCTCCTTTCTTGTGTTATTCCAGCTACCTGAGAAAGACCTTAGTTTAAAAAGGCCAAGGCAAAAACTCACATGTACAAAAATTTTTATAGCACCTCTTTTCAAATTGGTAAAGAATTGGAAATTGAGGGGATGCTCATCAATGACTGAACAAGTTGTGTATATGAATGTGATGGGATACTATTGTTCTGTTAGAAATCATGATTGTTTGAACTTAATAAAAGTCTAGAAGCATGAAATGATCCTGAGTGAAGCGAACAGAACCAGGAGAACACTGTATACAATATTATGTGATCAACTATTATAGATTTGTTCATCTCACCAGCACAATAATCAAAGGATCTGTGATGGAAAATGCCATCCACATCCAGAGAAGGAACTAAGGAGTCTGAATGCAGACCAAAGCTTACTGTAATTGATTTTTAAAATTTCTTTTATGTTTTATGCTTTTTTTTCCCCCTATGGAAAAATTTTATTCTGATTCTTCTTTTACAATATGATTAATATGGAAATATGTTTAACATAGTTATGCAAGTAAAATCTATATTAAACTGTTCTCTGTCAGGGGGAGGGGAGAGGGAGGGAGAAAAATGTTAAATCGAAACCTTACAATATTATTGTTGAAAACTGTCTTTGCATGTAGTTGGAAAATAAATAAATAAATGAATGAATGAATAAATGAATGAACAAACGAACAAATGAACAAACAAATAAGATAGATAGATAGATAGATAGATAGATAGATAGATAGATAGATAGATAGATAGATAGATGGACAGACAGACAGATAGACAGATAGATAGATAGATAGATAGTCCAAGGCCATCTTCAGTCATACTAACCAATATTCACTGGACCCATATGACTAGAGGAGAGATGATGTTGGTGAAGTTGCAAAGCTTTGCCTCACTTAAGTCCAATTCTCTTCCAATTCATGATATCTCTTCTCTGATGTCATCAGCCCTCCACAAGAACAAAGGACAAACAACAATCAACTAGAACTGCAGTGTGATATGGTGGAAAGCACACTGGATTTGGAATCAGAAGACAAGGTCAAAGCTAGAGGTCACTTCTCTTTGAACTTTACTTTCCTCATCAGTAAGTTGAAGAGGTTGAACTAAAAGAATTGTAAAAACTGTACTAGCATTATTCCAGACTTCAGAGATAAGGAAACTCAATACCAAAGATATATCGGGGGGAGGGGGGAATAAGAAATGTGTGGTAAAAAACATACAAGTAACTAGCTGTGTGACTTTGTGCAAGTCATTTTCCCTCCCACTTTAGAAGACAGTTTCCTCATCAGACAAATGAGGAATTTGGAAAAACAGATTATGTAATGAAAAGAAGACTAGATTTGGTGTCAAGGAAAAATTCTCAAGATCTATGAGATCATGAGCAATCACTTCCCTTCCAGGGAAGAGATTGATCTAGATGAGTTGAAGATAATTTCCAACCCTAAATACTATGATATTCCCCCCCCCCCCCAGTTTTCTGGACCCAATCCCACAACTCCAGCTCAAACTGCCAAATCCAACCCTGATTTCTGCTTGCAGCCCTATATCCCATCCATATCTTTTTCATAAATATCAGATTAGGGGTGGCTAGGTGGCACAGTGGATAGAGCACTGGCCTTGGAGTCAGGAGTACCTGAGTTCAAATCCGGCCTCAGACACTTAATAATTACCTAGCTGTGTGGCCTTGGGCAAGCCACTTAACCCCATTGCCTTGAAAAATCTAAAAAAAATAAAAAATAAAAAAGTATAAATATCAGATAAAATTTGGAATCTCCTTGAGAAAAATCTAGGAAAGAGAACACATAAAGGCACAGAAAACAGACCAACATACACTGAGAAACAAAGGAGAAGCCATAAGTTTATATTCTGTCTGGTACAACTCAAAAACAACTCTTACCCTATTCACCCCACTCCCCAAGTTAATTCTCATTGAATTCTAAATGTATGTTTTACCAGGAGGGAGAGGAACATCTTTCAATATCTCCTACCTCATCTCAAACCTATAAGGTAGAAGTTATAGGATGTTTTTACCTCTAGGTAAGGCTTAATAGAGACAAAAAAAAATAAAACAGAGACACAAAAGAAACAAGAGGGATAAAAAGGGTGGACTCCAGGTTCCCCAGCTGTTGGGCAGGAAAAGTCACTCCCTCAAAGGTTCTTTCTTAGAAATGACTCATCCCAAACCAAGGTTTGTGTGAGGGAATGACGGTGCTCTATTACTCTCCTCCCTGCTCTCAACCTATTCCTACCCCACTTGCCATCTCTTCCTGTGTAGATCCTTCCCTTTCCCTATCTCTTCCATACCAAATCTCTATTCCTTCTTCTACAATTCTCCTTAACCTCTTCTTTCCTGAATCCCTGAAGCTCCCTCTTCTGTTACCTCCTGTGTTCCCCAACATCCCCAATATTGCCCAGGGTAGCTACTTCCCCACAACCATCCCCCTATTCCTCCTTTCCTACTCACTCTAACTTCTAATTTTTTTTTATAAACATCCTTCTACCCAGGTCCCAGGATTCACTAATCAATGTATCCCCCTTATCCCCAATCCACATTCCCAGACCCATCTCCGACCACACAGACAAGCTTAGGAGTGGGACTTGACAACCAATGTCAAAACAGTTGGCAATGTGGGGATGGGGCAAAAAGAATTAAGAATGATTTTCAGGCCACAGCTCTGAACCTTTTGAGAAAATAAAAAAAAAAAAAACTTGGGAGGCAGAGACAGAAAGGATCAAGTTGGGTTGAGGACTGAATTCTAAGTAAAATGAAATGATAGATACCATTAGTGAAAGATCAACCCTAAATGGTTCCAGAAGGATGAAGGCAAAGCCATTTTAGCTTTGAGGTCTATGCACCAGGTGAGACTATGGTGAGTGAGATGAATAATGTGGTTAGGAAAGCACAGTGGGAGGAGGCGTGAAGGTTGGGGTGAAGGTTGCAGTTATATTGGGGTTGAGGGCTAAGGAAAAGTTAAGGTCAAGTAAGGAAGAGATGAATACAGTTTGTCAAGTAGAGTTCTAGTTAGGGAGACTCAGGTGGGACTTCAGAAAAAGGATTAGGAATGGGGTTTGGAGATTGTTAGAATCAAAATTATGAAAAATTACATATTAAATATTTTAATTAATGTTAAAGAGTTGATACTGATATCAGGATTAAGCACTAAATTCTAAATTGCAATAGCAAGCTAGGAATCCAAATTCCCTGAGTTCCTTGGATTAAAGGGACCAGGCTGCTGGGACCAGGTTGAGAAGAGTCTAGGAATCTGCTTCAGTCTCTGGGGGGCTTCCTGCACTCAAACAGGTACAAGGGTTTCCCTCCTCTCTTGGTCCTACTCTCAGAGTCTCAAGGATCTTATTCTTGTCTATGTTCAACCTGGTTTATACTAAATTATATTCACAGGGAGAATAGGAATAAGACATCATGATATATAGGAAAGAATACTGAATTGGTGATCATTGAGCGACAGAATATGTATGAGAGAAGAGATGGTCCTCAAAGTCAATTCTCTCAGTTCTTTTGACTCCAAATTTACTATAGTAAGTTTCTGTTCTACAACATAAGGGTACTAGGTTTTAATCTTGGGTATGTTATTTCTTTTCTTCATGACCTTGAACAAATTATTTTTTTCCTGGGTCTCAGTTTCTTCTTTGTAAGAAGGATTCAAGAGCCTTGAAGGTCCTTCTGGCTCTAAATCATGTACTTTTTAAGTCCTTGAAATCCTGGGAATTCGCTCACAGATACTGGGACTGGTGCCAGCAGTCACCTTAAGAGATAAAAAGGATATATGATGGAATTGGGAGACTCCCCATTGAGCCTTTCTGGATCCAGTTCTGTACCCTTGGCTCCATATTTGTTTTCCCTGGTTGCCCTGGATCCTGGATTAAGAGAGGGCGGAGCTGGGGTTGGGACAGAGTCAGAGAAACTGGGCTGAACTATGTCGGGCAGGGAATTCATCCAGATATTTGTTATCAGTCTGGATGAATTTGCCAGGCCTGGCACAAGGGGCAGAGAGGGGCTCTGGGGTAACTGACTGCTGCTCACAAGGTAAGGAGCTAATAGTCCAGCCAAAGCTGGAAGCAACCAAGGCTCCAGACAACAAGCAGAGGAGGGTCAGTTGAATCTGAGGACTGGAGACACTGCAAGAGGCCATGCTAGTCAAAACAAGTTTCACCTTACTTACAAAGCATTTCCTTCATGATCACCCTGTAAATTAAGTGGCACACATAATATTTCCATTTAATTCAATTCTACTCTAATCCAGATACAGCATTAGGTACTGTGAATAGAAAGACAAACAACTAAGTAGCCCCTACTCAAAATTACTTTCCGTTTTATACTTTAATGAATCTGTAACCTGACAGTTGTATGCCCTCCAATAGTGCAATAGCAACCCCCTTTAACCATGTATAAGTTTTATCCAGGTTCTCCCATAAGTCCTCCAAAAAGGGTCTACCCCATCTGTTATTTATCTCTTGATACATGATCAGATCACCTCTATTTTCAAGGGATAGCTTTTACACCATTTATTACATGTAATTCATTGTTGATACTAAGTTGAAGCCAATAAGTGCCCTCCCATACCCCTCTTTTGCCCTTGGAGTGACCCACCTTGAGCATTATGTGATATTATGGTAATTTTGAATATTTGGTATTGTGATTCATAACCATATTATGATATTATGTGGTACATAGTCATATTATCTGATTAATTTAGTGCCTTTCCCCAATATATAGATGAGGAAAATGAAGCTTATTGAGACTAAATGATTCCCCTAAGATTACATAGCTCACCAGTGTCAGAGCTGGGATATAACCCTAAGTCTTCTGCCTCCATCATGCCACAGTAGCTCCTAGTCCCCATTTGGCATACTCACATCACCCAAGGGAGTCTCTTACTACTGGCTCCCCTTGGGGGAAGAGACATACCCAACAATCATTCCCCAAGGTAAGCACAGAGGTTTTATAGATCTGAGAGGAGAAGAGATCAAATCTGTCTTGTTAGGGGCTCAAGAGCAAATAGTCCTCCCATAGTGTATAAGATGGGCAAAAATTCAGAGCAATTCCCAGAACAAGAGTCAATCTGTTCTCTGTTTTCTGTTTTCTGCACCTCGTTCCAATTGATATTGGCTACTATTCACAAGTTTCTCTAAAAAAAAGCTCTTCTGGGATCTCAAAATGGCCCTGCTCACAACTCCCCTGAACTTCACTATCTCCTGTAAAAATGGGTAGTCAGGGGATGGATGGACAATCTCACCTGTTCACTAAGAGGAAATTCATTAGATAGGATTGAGTTTGGCCACAAAAACAATTTTAGAGCCAAAGAACTGAACAAATGGATGAAATGCCCATCTTGAAAAACTATTTAAATCTAAATATTAGTGGTAGCTAGGGAAAAGGCAGATAGGTGAGCACGGGTGGCCTTTCAGGGAGACCAAAATGTCAATTATACCTGAAGTGAAGGCTTTATGGGAACAGCATGACCTGGAATAAGGCTATAGCATCTCTTTCATGTGGGTTTCATAGAGAAGGGAAGGAAAGGGAGTCAATATGCCTGTCAGTCTCCTACCTGATATGACCTAGGATCCAAACTAGTTTCCTCTCATTTAATATTCCCCAGTATTCTGCCCCCCCCACCAACTTTCCATGGAAAGGTATTCACATGAAAAAAAATGAACCCTTAATGTGCCCAAGAGCCTAGTTTATGACCTAGCCACAGAGTCCTCCTCAATCCCAAGGTCCTCTCAGAGAATTCCTGCTTACTCCTTCTTCACTCACAACTATCACTCATCCCAGCTCCAGAAGCCCTGACTGGCTTTGAACTTCCACAATCCCTTTCATGCTAGTCTAATCAAAGAATATTTACAGAGACCAATTACTCAGTTCATATTTGAGAGAACTAAGACATTTGAAGGAGGGGGAAGAGGGTGGTGACAGACAACTCCATTGAGTCAAGTGGAGGTCCTCTTCAGACCATTGAGTCACTCCCCTGCCTGAGGCAGTGCCAGCCAGTCTGGCATCAATTTCTGGAGCTAGAGTGCTGGGGCCCAGAGAATGCCTTCCAGCAAAGAGTTGGCATAGCACGGGCAGAAGGCACATCTCAGTAGGCAAGGTTGGCTCCTAGCCAGGAGATCTGAGAATATTTACCTCAGAAAATTGGTGTACATTAGGTTAATTGTCCCAAGATAGAAGCCAACCACAAGATTTTCTAGCCAGAGAGATCCTAGACTGACACCTGGGACTGAAGTACCCTAACAGGATATGTGGATGGAGATTTTAGGGATAAGAGCAGGGATGAGAAGATCATGGACATAAAAAAGTGAACATTTAGGATGCAAACAGTTAGGTGGCTCAGGTGTTTGGAAGCTCTTACAACTTTGTAGGGTTAGTGAACCTAGATGGAAGATTCATAGCCTCCCTCCTCTCATCATTGGACCAGAGATCAACAAAGATCATCCAGTTCAACTCATATATACAGCATTTCCAAAGTAATTAACCAATCTCTGCTCAAAGTCATTCAGTAGAGGGAGCTACTGCTTCCCAAAGCAATCAGTTCCACTTTTGGAAGATTCTAATTATTCTGCCATCTTTCCTTATATATAATAAATCAAAATCTACTTTTCTCCCTTCATAAAATTATAGTTTAGTTTTAGAGCCAAAAAGTTCTTAGAGATCAAATCCATCCCCTTAATTTTACAGTTGAGGAAACTAAGGCACACAGAAGTTAAATGACTTGACCAGAGTCATACAGCTAGTAGATGACTGAGGTAGGCTTTGAATTCGGGTCTTTCTGGCTCTAAGTCTAGCATCCCGTCCACTGTGGCCCTCTGCTTTTCTTCTACTTTTGCTTCTAGGTTTATGGGACATAAAGAATAAGCTTAATTCTTCTTCCATGTGACAGTCCTTCAGATACATGAAAACAGTTATCATGTTCACTCTACCCCCATCTCTTTCTGCCACCATCTTCAGGCTTAAACACCTCCAACTCTTTCAGTCAATCTCTACATAGCCTGGTCCCCTTCCAAATGCAGGACAGAAGTTGTGCTTCTGGACCAATGGGTATTTTTTCTCTATTTCCCAATATTCTAACCTACCCTGACTTCCTGAGATCCTTTAATTTATTTATTTTTTCCTACCAAGTTAACTTTGGGAGCTTCACCCTTAACAAGCTAAAAGTTCTCTTTTGTGGATAAAGGAAGAATGATAGAGTTGGAAATGGGCGCTGATCATTCCAAGTGACCCCCTCCCTTAACAACTTGTCCAGGACAGGTAAGACACTGAACCAGACATCCTGGTGCCAGAGGGATTCAGATACTCCCTTCAAAGCTCACTCAGTAGCAGCTTCATGTTGGTGCTGCCAGCAAGAGGAGGCACTCAGGCCATATCTGCCCCCAGCTACCCACAGAACTTTCCCTATAATTATCTTTGCATCCATACCTGAGAAAGGAGGGAAGGGGGCACAAGAAGGCAAACAAACCTGCCTCCACCCTTAGACTTTATTACTGACTCTCAACTGCACCCTATATCTGGGACCATGGGCTTCTCTATTATCTAGTGACTTGCCCTTGGGCTAATAATATAAATAAAATTTAAAAAAAAGAAGAAATAGCAAACAGAGACCAGTGTGAGGCTGTGGTCCTAGGAAATAGGAACAGACTGGGACAGGAAGCTGAGAGGAAGAGGATTTAGAGGAGGGAAGATGGCAAAGTTTGTTCCCATTAAACATCCAGATCATATCTATGAAGAAGCATTCACCTCCACCTGTGCTTTCTTTCTGCCCTAAGGCATAGATAGCAAAGAACAAGGCACTTTAGTTTTTCATCTCTAAGAGCTGCAGTTCTAATTTGCATATCAGTTGTCCCATAGCACACTTATAGTAGAGAAAACAGACTGCATCATAGCTTTAAGAGCTAGAGAGTTTTTTGTATGGTTCTTACCTCACTCCTGAACCAAAAATGAAGGACTCAAGACACAGAATGAGACAGTTTGGGACATGGTCAATTCAGAAATTTTTGTTTGAATAGGCATATTTGATAAGCATTTTATGGGTGTTTTTTTCTATGTTGGGAGAAGGGAATGGGGAAAAAATATCAGTGCTGGAGAATTTTTTCTAAAAATTAAAATAAAACATTTTTTAAAAGTTCTGCATGGGGGGCAGCTGGGTGGTGCAGTGGATAGAGCACCAGCCCTGGAGTCAGGAGGACCTAAGTTCAAATGCAGCCTCAGATACTTAATAATTACCTAGCTGGTAATTACCTTGGTCAAGTCACTTAACCCCATTGCCTTGCAAAAAAACAAAAAAACAGTTCTACATGATTAAGTTTTTGACCTGGAATCTGTGGAACTTTTTAAAAAAAAAAATAATGTATGCTTCAGTATAATCTGTTTCCTTTATGATCCTTTGTATTTTAATGCATTTAAAAATGGTCTTGAGAAGGGGTAGACCAAAGGGGTTCAGGACACACAAAAGGTTAAGAATACCTGAAAAGTGTTTGCAAATGTACTGCCCAGCCTGGTGTGTTTTTCTGATTAGGTCTTATGTTTTGGAAGGAGTGCTAAATCCCATATAAGTGGAACCCAGGCTCCTTATACTTAAATGTCTCCAATCTATGGGTGACATATGCTGCCTTGGATTAACATTTCTCCTTTAGAGTATGTTTCAGTTTACAGTATATAAATCCCTGGAGACCAGGAATAACATAGTTCATTTCTTGGGATTCTCCCATGGTGCCTTCTGAAAAAAAGAGGAAAAGGAAGAGGAGGAAGAAGAGGAGATGGAGAAGGAAAAGGAAGAAGAGGAAGAAGAAAGGGAACCGGAGGAATAGGAAAAAGAGGAGGAGAAAAAGTGAAAACACCAAGTTTTGATACTATTATCTAGCCTTATGACTTTAGGTCACTTTCTTTGTCTAGATCTCAGTTTCCTTTATGGATTATTTGTAATTATTTCTAAGAATACTTCGTTTTAGTATGACTAATATCAAAATGCATAAACCAAGTCTCTTACTTCCTTTACCTTGGGGTTGCTGTGCGGATGGTACTTTATAAATCCCCACAAGTAATACCTATTTTTATAAATACCTGTAGTCTTCCCATTCTCCCTAACTCTTCCCTAGAAGCAGCTGGAGAGTACAGGGTTGTTCCAGGAGTCAGGCTTTCATTCAAATGCAACCTCAGATATATGTTGGCAATGTGACCTTGGACAAGTCACTTAACCTCTGTCTCATTTTCCTCCACTATGATAAATAGCACCTCCCTCTTGAGATTGTGAGTATTGAGATATTTGCAAAGAGTTTGGCACATACCAGATGATTAATATTTGTATTCTTCCTTCTCCAGTTTCCTCTCTTAGCCCTGGATCCCATCACCATCAATATCTTAGTCTAGGATCCTGAGGGAAAAAAACCTTTCCTCATCTTCTCTCTTGTCTCTTACCATCCCCCTGGAAATGGGGTTGAGCATAGGTCTAACTCTAATTGTGAGGAGGAGAATCCTCTCAAAATTGAGGGTAGACTTTGGGGGAGGGCAGGAAGATAGAAGGAATTCCTGGTGTCTAGAACAGAAACCTGGACTTATTCCAATCCTGCCTCTTACAAGTTCCCAAGTAGGAATATCCCCCTTCATGACTGACTCCTCTATGGGATTCTACACATAGAGATGACTTCTCCTTCCATCCCATTCCCAAAATGAAGAGATGTGGGGGGGGGGGGGGAAGAAGGGGAAGGGGTGCTAAACTGAGCTTGAGAACAGAGTATCTAATCCCCCTTCATGGAATGAGGGAAGAGCTCCCCTGAGAAGCTGTTGTGTAAGGTTGATCCTCAGCCTTATAGAAAATGCCAAAAAGGGAAAAAGGAGCCAAAAGAATCCCCAGGGGTGTCATTTGCATCCTTCTAAGGAAAGGTAAGAGGGAGCCCTGGGGAGGAAGGAGTCAGCATAAAGAGGGTGGTTCTGCCTTCTTCACGTGAGCCCAGGCCAAGGCCAGGCCCATCCTTTTCTTCTGCGGTGGGGAAGATACCCAGAGGAGCATCTACTGTGCCTGAGGAAAAGGAAGTACAGAAAGCAGCTTGCTGACTCTTGCTGGGCCCCATGAAAAGGGGACTCTTGCCCAGGGCCCTTGTAACCTGGCATTGTAAACACCTAGGACGCGCCCAGCAGCCGCCCTTCACCTCAGTGGCTGCAGGGCCCATCAAGGGAGGCAAGGTTGGGCCCCACACCTGGGAAAGGGACTCCACTGGGTAGGGAGGGGGAGAAGATGCCAGCTTAGGGAGGGGCCCCTCCACAATTAACTCCTCTTCCTTCAGGGGAGGACAGTCAGGTCAGTGATTCTAGCCCAGGTTAAAGAGTGGGGGTGGGACATTGAGTTGGGAGAGGAGGCAGAGATTGACATTAATATTAATATTGAGAGATAGTGATATTAGCCACACCCTTACATCAAAAACAATGGGCTGGGAGGGGTTGAAAGGCAAGGTAAAAGTGACTCAAATTAAGAGCAGACCAGAGCAAAGTGAGGAAAGCTGAGGCAGATCAATGAGCTGAGGGGAACCATGTTTATTGGGTGAAATGATATAAGGAGAATGGAGGCAGGCAAATGAGGTAAAGGGAACTGTTTGGGGGAAGGATTGGGGGGTGAAGAGCATTGGGGCCCTGGGTGTGCCCAGTTATGGGGGACAGGGAGGTGGAAGCAATGTCTGTGTTGTGGTATAACCTGAAGTTGAAAGGCTCTGGAAGGGGAGGACTAAGGGAAAAGGAGTCGGAATTCATCCCCAACTATCCTGGACCACAGATGCAGTCTGATTCATGGATGTGTACAAAGGGACAGCCCTGACCCAGGCCAAGACCTCTCCTCCCTGAGCCTTCTTCCCGTCATCTCTCCCTAATACAGTGTTTCCACCTCAGCAGCAGGAGTGAGCAGGGAACTCCACAAAGGGCGCATCCTGCTGGAGGGACCCCTATTGATGCCATCCCAGATGAATCAAAACTGTGTCAGGACATGGCAGTCCCCTGCTCCTGCTTGATCTCCCACATCCATTGCCACAGGTCATTCTCATGGCCCAATTGCCCATGAGGCACTATCTTTTTCCTCTCATAGGGATACCAAAAAAAAAAAAAGTATACTTGGGTTCCTGGGGAGATTATGTGTGGGAAGTGGAAGGGGACACAAAAAAACATGCCATTGTCAATATGCTGCTCTATCTCCCTGGGACCTATGCTATCTGTTTCAATACTCTCACTGATGGGTAAGAAACAACTTCAGGCCTCGCCCCCACCAAGAGAAATACAGGCATGAATCCTAATCGAAGTATAATAAATCCAATCTCTATTTGTAAAATCTCTGGGTCAGCAGCAATAGTGGAAACCAAGGGGCAAAGTCACAGGCAGCCCCTGGCAGGGCCCTAGGAAAAGTCCATTTGTAGCTCCTTCACTCAGCTCACTGAGGTGGCTGGCAGAATACTGCCTTTTCTCTCTGCCTCGATGCAGTACTTCTCCGGGAGGCCCGTGGCTCTGCAGAGAGAAAGTCAGAGAGGGTCAGAGAGAGGTAGTCCTGAAAGGGTCAGGAGCACCCAGCATGTAGAAGATGGGGCTCAGAAAGGGTCAGTCATGATACTATGTTATGGGCAAGGCTCATTGAGATACAAAGAAAATAAGAAATAGAGGCCCCCTGCTTTGAAACAGCCAATAGTCTAATAGGAGACATACTAGAGGAGGATGGAAGGAAATGTCAGAAGGAGAGGCACTAGCAGCAGGGAGTAGTTGGAAAGGCTTCCAACACAATCAGGACAAAGACATAAAGAAATTTGAGTGTGCCCAGGACAGACTACCATGGTAGTATCCAGAGAGCCCAGAAAGTTCTGGAGCATCCCTGATTCCCAATTTCTCCCACCTCTGAAACAATTCTCCTCCCTCCCCTCCTAGTTTAGGGGAGATACTTAAATTTTCACCCATCCCAGACCATTCCCCCTCCCCTATTTTCCAGTTCTTAAGTAATTCCCTTTTCTATATCTTCCCACTTTGGGGCAATCCCTCATCTCCTTGACTCCTCTGGATTCTGAAAAATGCCCTCTCCTCCTTCTGGATCCAAAGAGGTTTCCCTCTTCAGCTCCCTGCTTTGGATTGTTCCCCCCCACTCTGGGCCCCTGTGAGGACCCCCCAATTCATGGTAAGCAGCAAGATACCCTAGGATTTGGGTCACAAACACACCTCAGTTCTTCCATCTTCTTTCTCTTGATGTCATTGATGCGCTCACGCCGCTTTTGGGCCTCTTCCTTGAGGCGCCGGCCCTCTTCAAATGTGGCGATCCGCTCCTGCACCTGCTTCTGCTGATTCTCTCTTACCTGACGCCGCAACTCATTTGCATGAAGCAGGCGTTCCTGGGTTTTCTTTTCTTCTTCTGCACGCTCCTTCTCAATCTGCTCTCTCTGAGCCCTTGGATTTGGGAGAAGACAGAAATAGGACCCACTGGGGAAAGGGGGTCTGCCACCAGAGGGCTACTTACTCTCTTAGTCAATACCCACCCTCTAATTGCCCCTCTATCCCCAGCTCAGAAACACATAGCCTATTCATAGACATCCCCCCACTCACCCACCTTCTCTCAAGGCTGGACTGTAATCTATGTGTCTCCTTGCATCCAATCAACCAAATGCTCTTGACTTTAAATACCCATTCATTCATTCATTCATTCATTCATTTATTCAGTGATCATTTATTAAGAACCAATTTTGCAGAATCCACTGTGCTAGATGCTGGGAAAATACAGAAATGATGTTAACACCTCATTTTTATTCATGCAATGGAATTAAGATGATTTATCCAAGGGAGAAGTAGAGTAGTAGTAATAATAGTAAATCAGGAAAGCTTCAGGAAATATGGGTGGGGTCTTCAATAACAAAGGCCAACATAAACGGCACAGAAAATGGTGTGAGTCTTACAAAGCGTTTTCAAGTCAATTATGCTTAAAATATTTAAAAGATGCAATATAGTATGGTGAATAGAGGATAAATCTTAGGGAGTCATAAAGACATAGATTCAAGTTCTATATTTGACATATACTAAGTAACCACAGCTAAGTCATTTAAACTCTCAATCTTCCAGACAATGTTTTGAAATGAAAGTTAAACACGGCTTGCCAGTTTTTACCTGTGAAGAGAATTTGTACGCTGAGAGCTCACCATAGGAATAAAATTTCAGATCCATAACAAAACACTGTTGAGAAAACTCTTTGAAGGATATACATAATTTCTTTGTCCTTTCACATTTGAGGGCACTCAACCTTCACTTAGATATTGGTAGGTTTGGCCAAATATTGGCCAAATATTGGCCAAATCATTCTTCCTTCCTGGGCCTCACTTTAGTCATCGAGAAAAAGAGGGCTTTGATAAATTCTCTTTGGGCTATCATTCAGCTTTAAATCTGATGACCTCTTGGTCCCCTGAATCAATGTTTTTCAACCCTATGGGATATGAGGTTCTTCTTTCTTCTGTTGTTTATCAGTCCTTTCAGTCATGTCTGAATCTTCATGACCCCATTGTGGGTTTCTTGGCAAAGGTACTGGAATGATTTGCCATTTCATTCTCCAGCTCACTTTACAGATGAGGAAACTGAGACAGAGTTAAGTGACTTGTAAAGGATTACACAACTAATTAAGTGTCTGAGGCCAGATTTGATTCCAGAAAAATGAACCTATCAACACTGTGCTACCCAGCTTCCTCTTGTTTATGTCTGAATTCAACCTTTTCTGCTACAATTTTATTCCTTTTCCCCTTGTGGAAATAACCATTCTTGCTGTGAAAAAACCATCTCCCCCATGTCAAACACCTCTCCTTTCAGGTGAATTATTCTAATTCCTTTAACTCTCACAGGTCCTTGACCAAGAAGAACCTTTGTTACACAGCTAGAAAGTAATGCTTACTAATCACTTAATCTTAATTTGCCTCAATTTCCTCATCTGCAAAATATGGTTAATAACAACATCTCTCTAACAGGATTGTGGTGAATAATATCTATAAAATAATTAGTTTTATTTCTAAAACCCAGTGCTGGCCACCTGGTAGGCATTTAATAATTGCTTAATTTCATCATGTCCCCATTGAAAAATGATTTTAAAGGTCTTCAAGCAGGAATGAGAGCTAACCTAGACTGATAAGAATCCCACCAGTGAGTGAGATTACTTTACCCTCAACAACATGGTTCAGTTAAGGGGAAAAAAAAACATCCTGAGGGGCAAAGCCAAGATGGCAACAGGAGAAGAGTCTCTCCTAGGTGTTCTCTCCATAATATTTCAAAAATCTTAAAATTATGACTCTAACTAAATTTTTGAGAAACAGAACCCACAGAGAGATCCAGTGAGGAAATTCTCCAGACCAAGGTAACCTGGAAAATAGTGGAAAGGCTCTGCTCCACAGGTTAGAAGGGGAGCAGGAGTGAAGAAACTTCAGCCTCCTGGAGGCAACCCCAGGGCACTGTGGCTCGCATCAGTGGGGTCAATTTCCTGACCTACACCCCTGTAAGCACCAGGCACAAATTGGAGGATCAGCAGAGGGGACCCCTGACAGAGTGAGCACATGAAGCCCAGGCCCTCAGGGCAGTTGCAGCAGTCACCATGGTCAGCCCAGCAGTGGTGTCCACACAGAGCAGCCCAGATCCAGGAAATGGAAGAAGTAGGTGTGGAGTCAGTAAGCAGGAGTGAGCAGGTAAGCAGGAGCCCCCAGGCAACTGAGCCTTGAGTGCTCAACCCACGGAAGGTAGGGGAGTGGAGAGAGAGACTTCAGAGGTCTGTCCTCTGTACCTGGAACAGGACTCTGGGGCTCTGACCACATTCAAATCCTGACCATAGTCTGGGCCCCCATAGAACAGGGCCCCCCCCACCTCAGCTACCTCAGCCCCACGGTAGAGGGATGTGCTTGTGGTCAATTCATAGATCAGGAGGGAAATCAGAGTTTCACACAGAGATCCTTGGGGGGGGGGGGTGTCCCAATAATACTCAAAATCTCAGGAAGCACCCCAAGACCAGGTGCAGGCTGTGAAATGAGTAAACAGTGAAAAAAGAGGAACACCATTGAGAAATACATTGTCTATGATTCCAATAAGGATCAAAATACTCAATCTGAAGATGAGGAAGCACAAGAGGCTGCATCTAAAGACTCCATGAAAAATGGACATTGGGCTCTCAGGCTATGACAGAGCTCAAAAAAGATTTTGAAAATCAAGTAAGGGAGACAGAAGGAAAAATTGGGAAAAGAAATGAGAGAGATGCAGGAAAAACATGAAAAAACAGTCAGCAGCTTAGTCAAGGAGATCCAAAAAAATGCTGAAGAAAATAACATGTTAAAAACCTTCTTAGGTCAAATGGATAAAACAGTTCAAAAAGTTATTGAGGAGAAGAATGCTTTAAAAAGCAGAACTGGCCAGATGGGAAAAGAGAGAAGAAAACTAATGAAAACAAATCCTTCAGACAAAGAATAGAACTCAGGGAGATTGCTGAATTTATGAGAAATCAGCAGGACTCAATACTTCAAAACCAAAAGAATGAAAAATTAGAAGAAAATGTGAAATATCTCATCGAAAAAAATCAACTGATGTGGAAAACAAATTCAGGAAACATAATTTAAAAATTATTGGGATACCTGAAAGTCATGATCAGGAAAAGAGCCTTGACCTCATTTTTAAATAATTTCTACAGGAAAATTGCCCAGATATCCTAGAAGCAGAGGGTAAAAAATTGAGAAAATCTACCAATCTCCCCCAGAAAAAAAGAAAAAAAAAACCCAGGAATATTATAAACCAAGTTCCAGAACTCCCAAGTCAAAGAAAAAATATTACAAGCGGCCAGAAGAACACAATTCAAATATCATGGAGCTGCAGTCAGGATCACACAGGACTTAGCAGCAACTACATTAAGGGCTCGTAAGGCTTGGAATATAATATTCCAGAAGGCAAAATAGCTTGGAAACCAACTGAGAATCAACTACCCAGCAAAACTGAAAATCCTCTTCCAGGGGGAAAGATATACTTTCAATGAACCAGGGAAATTTCAATTGTTTCTGTTTAAACAACCAGAGCTGAACAGAAAGCTTGTGCTTCACATACAGGACTCAGGTGAAGAATAAAGAGTTGAGAAGGGTAAAATATGAGGGACTTAATGATGACGAACTGCATGTATTCCTGCATAGAAAAATTATACTGATAATAGTCATATAAAACTCCTCATTTAATAGAGTAGGTAGAAGGAGTTTTTATAGATGAAGCACAGGAGAAAACTGAATTTGAAGACATAATATATTGTAAAAATGGAGTCAATGGCTAAAAGGGAAATGCAATGGGAGTAAGAGAAAGGAGAGGTGGAATAGGCTAAGATATTTTGTATAATAAGATTTTTTTATTGCAACGATATGGAAGGGGGTAGGCAAGAGGGAATGAGGGAACCTTCACTCTCATCAGAGGTGGCTCTGAGAGGAAACAGCATATACACTCTATGGGGTATAGACATCTAGAGTTAAAAGGAAATAAGGGGTACAGGGGGGGAAGGGGGATGTGGGTGATGGAGGAGAGAGTGGATTGTGGGGGAGAGTGGTCAGATATAACACATTTTCTTTTTTACTTCTTGCAAGGGGCTAGGATTGGGTGGCCTGTCTGGGATCACAGGATCGGGTGGTTGCTGGGCCTTAGGGATGGTATGTGGGCTTGGGGCCTCTTGGCCCCAGGGTCAGTGATCAATCCACTGCGCCACTCAGCTACCCTACAGCACATTTAAGGAGAGGGACAGAGTGAAAGGAGAGAGAAAATATAGTACATGGTAGTGGGGATGTATGAAAGGAGGGAGTTGTGATCAGCAACAGCAGCAATGGAAAAATAAGGAAGTAACTTTTGTGATTGACTTAACATAAAGAATGTGAACCACGGAGACAGAACTAATAGTATCAGAATACAGATTGAAGCACATTTTTTTTTCTCTCTTTACTTCATTTCTCATGAGCATCTATATTTAGAATTTTAGTAATGTATAAAAAATCATTTGTACAAAAATAAAAAAAAGTCCTTGTCTTTAGAGGCAAAGACCTTGGATTCAAATCTTAGCTCTTCCATTTATTAATGGAGTGACTTTGGGAAAGTTACTATTTGCTCAGATGAGACAATTTCTAAGACAATTTTCTAATCTGACTGTAGATGCAAAGCCCTCCCCTCCAGTCCCTCTTTAACCCCCTCCACATCCTTTATTTACTTAATTGACCCTTATTCTATACTCAGGTGTAAAGCAAAGGTCAACTCACCTGAGGATCCTCTCAAACTCATCTCGATCCCGCTGCACCTGCACAGCCAGGGCATGCTCCTTGTAGGCCACCTGTTCCAATCGGCTTTGTTTCAACATCGCTTCAGTTTCTGCTTTCTTCAAGGCATTCTCCTTCTCCTTTTGGCGCCATTCTCGTTCTGCCACTTCTTGATTACGCTTGTCTCTCAAGGCATACTGGGAGGTAAGAAAAAAAGGGTGGGGGCCTCTTTATTACTAAACCCCAACCAATTGAAGCCAGAAGTATAGAAAGCAGGGCAGGTTAACGTGCAAGGGGAGACAAGTCTCCCTATATATCCCTCTGCCTCCCTAGGACAGCTAGAACCAACTTCCTCAAAGAACTCCTGAAGCTGACTCATCCACTCATTCTATCATCCCTTCCATAAATAAAAAAGTAAGAAACCAATCATCTACAACCAATCCCTTAGGAATCATCAGTTTATGGTCTTCCCATCATCTTCTACTTTGAGAAAACCCAAAGAATTTCTCTAGCAGTAAGAGATTCTAGGAAATAGATTAATCATCATAAGGTGGCATAAGAGGTCATCTTGTCTATTTCTCACCCTGAAGTTATTCCTATTTTAAAATACTATCAATAAAGGTGCTTACAGTGTCCCTTGGTCACTTATTTGAGTAACTTACATTCCTCATCAGAAAATGATTCTTAATGTGTTTTGCCTTTTTCCCACTCAAGCAGGGCAGGGGATGGACATCATATTGCTATGTGATGCAGCAGTAAAAAAGTGACTCCTGATCAATAGAGAAGGAATATATATCCCTGCAGGAGGTACTATTCAGATATGTATATGTCTGTAGATAGATAGATAGATAGATGATAGATAGATAGATGTGTGTATGTGAATATACCCCCCAAATATCTCATGTTCAACTATTAGCACTATAGGCAGGTCCCCACTTATCTCCTGTACTTCTAAAGTCTGCAGAGAACTTAGGAGTCTCTTCTTTTAGGACTTTTTCTGAAGTCCACTTCATAGGCTGCCCAAGGAATGTCCTGGAGAGATAGGTACCTGCTCTGCCTGGTAGTCCTGGGCTTTCTCCTGCATGGCCCTCAGCCAAGCTGACTCTTTTTCTTTTTCCTTTCGAATTTTTTCTTGCTCAGCCTCAAACTCTGCTGCTTGGGCCTAGAAGAAAGAAAAGGCCATGGAAAATTAGATCTATTGTAATCTTGGTCTTTCCAACAGCCATGAACCACTCAGTCATTCTTCTGGGGGTGTCTCCTCTTTCATTGCCAGAAAAGCAAAAAAAAAAAAAATGTTGATTTGTCTTACCCATCATCCGATTTTTCCATGGGGTAATTTTGTCTAAGAAACAGCCAGGTATGTAAAGCAATGAAAACAGCAATCTTTATCAAGTGTTCATGCTATAAATGTGTACAAGCTGTTAACTTCCCCAGGACTGTTCCTCTTGAGTTGACAAAGAGCAATCTCCCTTCAGAGAACTTCTTTAGCCCCTATATTCTATCTATACAGATCTTTATGAATATCCTTATGTTCATATTTTACCTGTTCTTATCAACCATAATTTCTCAAAATTTGTTGTCTTCCTGTTGCACCTAAATTAGGACTTTGCACCAATATCTGACAGTTCCCGAGAGTGCTCTGGGGTTCAGAAAAAAGCTACTGCCAAACATGCAAATATAACTAACCTATCCATAGCTCAGTAAATGAATGAAGGAATCAAACATTAACTTACCATTTACAAAGCACTGGGAATAGAGATAGGAAAATGTGACAACCCTTACTCTAACAGAGCTCACATTATATAATAGGGGAACCAGCATATATGGAAGGTATTAGCTGCATCAGATGGAAAGGTCCCACAAATCTTAGGGTGCAGAAGCAAAACAGATATTAATTCTTCTTATTTAATGTTATTCCTATTGATAAAATATATCAAAATCTTGGTGACAAGAACATTCCTTTTAATGGACTCGAGTGTAAGTGGATTAAGACCAATTCCTCTGATATGGTTTGACCTAGGTAGTAGTTGAATTGATCCCTAGAAATCTCAATAAAGAAGTCATGTTGTCCTTGGATGGTTCAAGTCATATCTGCCCAGATAGAGACTGTTCTGAGATCAGAGAAAATCTTGGGGTAGACTCATGAGAGGCAGCACATGCATGTGAGCACATCTTCCTGTGAGACACAGAAAGCACATATACATATACATGTACCAAAATTTTGTCAGTCTACATACTTTCAATCCCAATTCCACTTGTTCCCCCATCTTTTTTAAACAAAGTAACAAGTAAATATAATTGTACATGTACAAATTTTACTAGATTGTTTACCGCCACAGGGAGGGCAAAGAAGGAGAAGATGGTAAGAAAATGTGGAACTCATTAACTTGCAAATGAATGGATGATGAAAATTACCTTTGCATGTAGGTGGGAAAAAATAAGAAAAAATAAATATAGTAACAAGAATCACAGATAATTAAAAAAATCCCTGTACTTGGAGTTAGAAGACTTGGATACAAGTCTAAACTCTGCTGTATATTAGCTCTGGGACTATGGGCAAATGATGTAAGCTTACTGATCCTCAATTTCTTCATATGTGAAATCAAAATGAAAATAATAATAATAGCTAGCATTTATACAGCACCTGTTATAATGGGCTGTGCTAGGCATTTTACAATTACTTTCACATTTGATCTTCCCATCAAACACAAGAGGCAGGTGCTGTTGTTATTCCCAATTTACAGATGAGGAACCTGAAGCAGACAGAGGCTAACTGACTTAATCAGGGTCACACAGTTAATGGAGGAGATTACATGCAAACAAATTATAAAATAAATTGGTAATAATCAACAAAAGGAAGACATTGGCATTAAGGGAGATTGGGAAAGACTTCTGGGAGAAGGTAGGATTTAGTTGATACTAGAAGGAAACTAGGGACATTAGGAGGAGTAGAGATGGAGCTCTTCAGGCATAAAACCAGTCAGTGAAAATGCCCTGACCCAGGAAATGGAGGAAACAGCATGGAGGCCAGTGTCATTGGATTCTAATGTTTATCCTTCATTTCCCAAAGATAACCACAACATCTGGGAAGTGGTGCCATGACAAGCACATGAATTGGATTTGAGTGAGGAGGTGCTGTGCTAAATCACCAGTCTTACTTTCTCCTCCAGAGTCAGTGACTAGATATGAATTAGGACAACTGGAGATGGCCCCTGGATGTGAGGTAATCAGGGTTAAGTTACTTACCCAAGGTCACACAGCTAAGTCTGAGGTTGGATTCAAACTCCTAGAGTTCAAGAAAGACCTAAAGATAGGAAGGGTCTTATAACACATTCAATTTATCAATACATATCAATGTATGGCATGGGAAAAATGTAGAAACTATCAGACAGTCTTCTGGGGGGGGGGGGAGAATTGTAGAATTCAGAGCATTACAAAAAAAGATGGGTACATATTACTATTGTATATAATTGGAAAACAAATAAAATGTTAGAACTTTTCTTGCTAAAATAAAAGGTAGGAAGGGGTAGCAGTATGAGTTAGTGTCTACATGCTACCTGCCTTAGAATGTTACTGTGAAGAAAGTCCTCTTTTAAACAGTAAAGCATTATATGAACAGGGGCTAAACTTACTATTTTCTTCTTCATATGTGTTCACCTCCTCTTGCTCAAGAGCTGGATCAGCTCCAGTACTATCAAACCCAGACTCAATATTACTTCAAAGTCTCCTTCCCAAGTGTTTCTACATCGCATCACCCACAAGTCTGAGTACTGTGCACTTTAAACTCTATTTCAGACAAGCAAGTCTATTAACTCAAGCATCCTTCACTGCCACCTCTGAGCTGTCATAAAAAAATATTCATTAGTTCAATATTTACAGAGCATTGGAGAGAGTACCGAGCCCAGTCAGGAAGACTCACCTTCCTGAGTTTCAATCTAGCCTCAGACACTTCCTAGCTTAGCAAGTCACTTAAACCTGTTACCTCAGTTTCTTCATTGTTAAATGAGCTGGAGAAGAAAACAGCAAACCACTCCAGGATCTTCAACAACAAATGGAATCACAAAAAATCAGACAAAACTGAAATAAATCTTCAGTAGTACTTACCATGTGCCTATTCCTGTGTTAGGAACTTTGAGAATATAAAATTGTACATAATACATGGTTTTTCTCCCTCAAAGGACTTATGTACTATCTCAGACCTTGGGTACTCTCCAAGAATACATATCCCTCCCTTCCTTCCAAGTCTTTCATACAATTCAACTCTGTGAAGCTTCACTGGAATGATTTCTGTCCTGATTGCTACTACTCTTTCATTCTGTATTCTTTTATATTTTTCTGCATTTTAATATATTAAGTTATATTAATCTGTATTTCTTTAAGAGATATTTTGATGCCCATAGTTCATGCACCCCTTACAACTCCTCTATGCTTTCTGAATCTTTTACTTGTCCATAGCACCTAATTTAAAATTCAACACATAGGACATGTTTCCATGGTGATGGAAGGATGCTGGGGAGGGGGGGTTGGTGGGGAGGAGGTGATTGTCATCAAAGGGATTAGGAAGTCAATGATACTTGGTGAAGCATTGTGATATAGAGGAAATTACTAGTTTGGGAATTAGAGAACACAAGTTCAGCTTCTAACTTTGCTTTTTCTGTGCCCTTAGTCAAATCACTTCACCAATGTGGGCCTTATTTCTTTATCTGTCAATGAGGGAGTTAGACACCTTCCAGCACTAAATCCTAAAATCACACCTAGGACAAAGTTGTGTGGAAAAATAACACACTAATAGTTCTCATTTACCAAGGTCAGTGGAGGAATAGAGAGAAACAATATTCAAAAGGATCTGTGATTTCATCTATAAGGGCATTCCTTTCAGTGATACAAACTACAACCTAGTCATACCTGTCCATCCATGTTCTGCCAGGTGTTTATCATGGCTGGAAGCAGGGGGAGGATATCCAATGCACATGGAAGGAGTGGACTTTCCCACTTTCTCCTGACTTTATGAGGCTATCTACTATATATCTACCATCCTCCCACCAATGGGCAGCAAATCTTTTTCAATCTAAATTTTCCTAGTGATATCTCTTAATACTTATATCCTTGATTAGTGAATAGATAGACTATTTCTCAATACCAGGAAGTCCTTCCTCTGATGCATACTGATTGTGTGACCTGGGGCAAGTCTTTGAACCTTTTGTCACTCTAGGCAAAAATATTGCTGATAGGTGTTGATAGAAAAGAGTTCCCTCATCTTAGAATTCCCTATAGCAATCATATTCCAGGTCTAATTCCTCTCCCTCACTCCTGTTCATCTTTGAACATTATATTTTGCAACTTGATTATTCCCACCATTATGCCTCTCCATTGCCCCCTGCTGCTACTCATTTTTAATTCTTTTAGAGAGTATGGTGTTCTAAAAAATCTGCAAACACACAAGTAATTATTGGTATTTTAAAAGAGGGGAATTGGTTTCAGGAAGAAGTCTGGGGTTATTAAAGAAGGTCTGCAATCTTTCTGAACACAATTCTTTCTCTCTTTCCTCGTTAATTCTGTGTCTAGTCTTATCATCCATTTGTATTGTCTGAACACATATATGTAAGGAGTGAGGAAAGGGGAGAATAGGTTCCCCAAACTTCAACAATTTAATTGATTGTCTTCAAGATATAATCATAGATGACAAGATGTCAAGATGTTAACACTTTGTGATTCCTTAAGAAACAGAACATGTCTAAAATGGAATTAATGGAAACCTAGCCAATGGAAAAGAAAAAAATTGGTCATGCCCCTGGAGAATTTAAATAGTTAAGCTTGTCAACAGTACCAGTATTACTTATGGCAGGAGTCCATAGTTCAGAGAGTTCAAAGGCTTAGTTGAGGGAACAAAGACACATACTGTACAGACAGACTACTGATATAGATAAGTTTGTGTCTCCCTGTTAGATGCCTCACCTCATTGAACAAGGTTATGTCTATTGTCAAAGTTCTTAATGGAAGAAGCCTTGTTAGAAGAAAACCTTTAAGTGGGCATTTTCTCTACCAAATCAAAATTTTAAAAGAGAATCAGTTAAAAAGTCCAACAGGAACTTTTATTCTTTACATCAACTGTATGATGATAGAATTGATGGTCTCCTGTGAATATTAGACTCACAAAAGTCTGCCTGTTCCCTACCCTCATCATGAGTGTATATGTCTTTCATAAAAATTTCACATAAAAAAAGTAGATAAGACTAGGCAAAGTCAGCATATGATTCCATAGTCATTAATGTTTTCTTAATCAACTTTTTTCAAGTATTGAGATCTAAGATTTACACACACACACACACACACACACACACACACACACATATCTGTGTTGTCTTCTTTTCATTCAAAATTCTCGTGAATTGATCCTTCAACGCCTTTACAACAGTGTTGCCTCAAGCACAGACTTCCTCTTTGTTCACTTGGGTCTAATACATCAAGTTTTTTCACCTTTCTTTTCTTCAATGCCATTTCTAGATCCTTCACAAGCACATCCCAGACTGTGATATTGAGTCTAAGAGTGGTGATTCTACTATCCTTGATGATGAAAAGAAGTGAGTTGTAAAGCTCTTTCCAAATCTTTTCCATCTTTCTCGTATTTGTTACCTCCTTTCATTTTCATCTTTATATGTCCTCAGGATGACTTTGCTTAGTTGAATCTTTTGGCAAGTTTTCTTTAAACTGATTTTGCCCTTTATGGTTTTTCTCAGTTTTATGAAGTGACTGCTCATAATCTTCCATCTTTCTCATTTGTAATAATGCACAAATATGTTTATATTCTGAACCAATGCTGCTTTTGTCTGCCATTCTTTACCAAGCAAATAAGTAATGTTTGTTTAAGAAGGTGCTTTTTAGGCTCTTGTAGTTCCCTTGTTATGACAATTGATTAACATGGATTAAACAACTTAATCAATCAAACTTTTAACATCTGCTATGTGCTGAGCACTGTTGCTAAGCAGTGGACAAATCACAGTTTCTGCCCTCTGTCTAATGGAGGATACAACTTAACAGCTATGTACCAACAAGTTATATCCAAGTTAAGTTGGAAATAATCAATAGAGGGAAGAAACTGGGATTAGCTGTAGGAAAGTATTATAGTCTGCATCTTTATTCTTTCTACTCACCATTTTTCTGGGATATGAATGTTTAATAGTTGTACAATTAATTGGAATAGATAAGGATTGAGCTGTTTTGATTACACAGCATATCTTTTCTAACTTTTCTTCCTTTTTTCTATTTTTGCATTGATTTTTATCTTTAATAAATAAGTAATTTGTACTCAAATACTAGATTAAAAATAGCTCTCACAAGAGTAACACCATTCCCTATCAATTAAAAAATTCAATTTTCTTGCTCTAAATCATTAATTATTACAGAAATACAAATTAAAGTATCTCTGAGGTACCACCTCACACCTCTCAGACTGGCCAATATGACCAGAAAGGATAATGATCATTGGTGGAAGGGTTGTGGGAAATCTGGGACACTATTACACTGTTGGTGGAGCTGTGAACTCATCCAACCTTTCTGGAGAGAAATTTGGAACTACACCCAAAGGGCAACAAAAATGAGCATACCCTTTGACCCAACAATACCACTACTGGGGTCTATACCCTGAAGAGATGATGAAAAAGGGTAAAAATATCACTTGTACAAAAAATATTCATAGCAGCCCTGTTTGTGGTGGCAAAGAATTGGAAATTGGGTGAATGTCCATCAATTGGGGAATGGCTTAGCAAACTGTGGTATATGTATGTCATGGAACACTCTTGTTCTATTAGAAACCAGGAAGGATGAGAATTCAGGGAAGCCTGGAGGGATTTGCATGAACTGATGTTGAGTGAGATGAGCAGAACCAGAAAAACACTGTACACCCTAACAGCAACATGGAGGCAATGATCAACCTTAATGGACTTGCTCGTTCCATCAGTGCAACTATCAGGGACAATCTTGGGCTGTCTGCAATGGAGAATACCATCTGTATCCAGATAAAGAGCCGTGGAGTTTGAACAAAGTTCAAGGACTTGGGGCGGCTAGGTGGTGCAGTGAATAGAGCACTGGCCTTGGAGTCAGGAGTACCTGGGTTCAAATCCAACCTCAGACACTTAATAATTACCTAGCTGTGTGGCCTTGGGCAAGCCACTTAACTCCATCACCTTGAAAAATCTAAACAAAGTTCAAGGACTATTCCCTTTAATTAATTGGGAAAAAAACAGATATCTTATTGTCTGATCTTTTTATCTCATACCTTTTGTTTCTTCCTTAAGGATATGATTTCTCTCTCATCACACTCAATTTGGATCAATGTACAACATGGAAACAAAGTAAAGACTGACAGATTGCTTTCCTGGGGGGGGGGGAGGGAAGTAAGATTGGGGAAAAATTGTAAACACAAATAAAATCTTTAATAAAAGAAAAAAACATTCAATTTTATTTTCTTGATGTTCTTCAGTGTTCTTCATCACTACTGCCTACTGATGACTCTTTTTGTGAAGAAAGTATTCATGATATTTAGAAGTAGAAGTAGAGTTTCTTTACAATTTATAAATCTTTGAGGTCTCTCAATTGTTATTCCATATTTTCAAATATATTTACTACCATCCTCCTTCTACACTACAAATTGCTTCCTCTGCACTGAGGACACCAAATATCAAGAATAGTTTAATTGAATGGGTGGATCCCATTTAGTTATTGGTTGAATTTCTCTATCCCTTCATCCTATGCAAAAGATATTGGCACAAAGAGGAAAATTATTTTTAGGAAGGACTCTTTGCTAATGCTTATAAATGAAGCCTGCAAGACAAAATGACCAAATGTCCCATGGAATTCTTCTTAATGCCTTTGAGCATGTGATAAAACTGAATGACACTGACTCCTTTATTTGCTTCTTCAAGGACAACATGTAAACCATCCATTCCATTATCTGCAACATTCTTCTGTTTTCCAATATTTTTTCAGCAAGTTTGTCAAGATTGATATGATTCTGTTTCTCCACTAGTATGTCCATTTGCTGGTCACTGAACTGGGATCTTATCCAGGTTCAAAGTTTTAAAGGCCAGCGTAAAGTTTATAGATGGTCTAAAACTGATGTTTCTTTTAGAACCCTCTGCATAATTTTCTACCCTGCTGCTGGAACAGAAGGAAACAGCACAAAATTGGGAATTAGTTCATGGAGTTTTATTTTTTGTTTGTTTCATAGTTGTCATGGCCAAAACATTCATCGGCAAATGGCCAGTCTCCTGCTGATTATCTTCCACATACTAAGTTAGGTTGGTCCTCAAAAAGCAGACCAAGTCTGTTGCTGGAACCATACTTGAGGAATAGAGAACACCCAGATAAATTAAACTCATATAGGAAGATGATGAAGTCCTATGATGACCAGAATACAGCAAAAAAAATAAGATTTTTTTTAAATGGAAGATTGACATCATAAAAGCAAAAAATGTGAAACAATAAACTGAAGGGTGATATTTTATATCTTCATGGTTTTTTTATCTTATTCAGATTAATTTGCATGCCACTCCTGAAAAGACCTTGGAAGAAAGATGGGTTCCATCATCCTAGCTTCAAAACAATTCCTATGAATTTTCTGAGGACATAGTTTTTAAAATGTGTCGAGGAGGAGGGAGGGTCTAAGATACTCAAGAGCATTAAACAGGACTTACAAGGAATTTTTTAATCCTAAATTATGTAGCTATTATGTACAGTGAATAGTAAAATATAAATATATTCTTGTGTGATTGTACAGTATGGTTTTGAATGAGTATTAAGCATATTTAACACTCAAGTACAGTACACTCAGGAGAAAATTTCATTTATATGAAATCTCAACCAATGACTCCCTTGCCTTCTCCCAATGTAATCTCCTCATTCAAGACACTAACAAAGATAGTAAGAGAATGACCAACTACTCTAATTTTCTCCAATACTCAATTTTCCCTCATATAACTAATTTGTTAATAAGCAATTGAATAATGGCTTGCCCAAGGCCACACAGCTAGGTAATTGTTGAGTGTCTGAGACCGAATTTGAACTCAGGTACTCCTGACTCCAGGGCTGGTGTTCCATCCATTGCACCACCTAGGCGCCCCTAGGCTGACTTTTTATATCAGGAAGAACTTGCTAATAATTCGTTTTTCAAAAGTGGAATAGAGTTCTTCTTCTTCTTGGAGGTCCTTCCAGCAAAGTCTGGACAACCCTATACTAGGTATGTGATAGTTTATATACCTTTTTGTATAGTTTTCTGGGATCTCTTTCAACTCTCAAATTCTATGACTCTTAAAACCTTTCAATGGCTCCCTTAGTCAGTCAAGTCCAGAGTCTGGTTCCCTTGCTGGATCATTAGATCTTCTCAGAATTCAACATTCCATTTCCCATATCCATGTGTTCACATAAACTAGTTCCCAGACCCAAATTGCACTGCTTTCTTTCCATCTCTCAGCAGCCTTTTTTTTTTTCTTTCAAGGTTCAGGTAGGGTCTCTCCCTGAAGTCTTCCCACTGTTGTTAGTAGTCTCTCCCTTCTCAATTTTCCTTGGACTGTAATTATGTATGTAGACACTGCAACCTTCCAGTCAACTACAAGTTTCTTGAGGACAGAAAATATTCTGCATTTCTATTTCTATTTTCAGCACCTACCCTAATGTCTTGAACAAAATAAACATTTAATAAATGGTAGTTGAATTGTAAAAAAAAAAAAAAAAAGCAATTGAATGATCCAAAATAGATGAAGAACTAAGACACTCTCTACAAAATTTATTCCTACAGAATCAAGAGAGATGGCTATTTCTGATTTGAAGGCTTCTTGGTTCTTCTGATAACCCCGACCCCTACCCCTGACACAGGACTGCCAAAACTGTTTCTGTTAAGAAGTTACAGGTTGCTCCTATCAATCCGACCTGTCCACTACTGCCTTTCACCACCTGTACTTCTTAGTAATTATCTCCTGTATGCTCTTAATTCTAGATAAGGAAACCTACTCATCATGCCCTTCATACAACCCATCCACTCCCACCTTTGAAACTTCCCCTAGTTCAAACTCCTCTTGTCCCTGTCCCCTTACCATTTTCTTCTTGTTGTACTCCATCACCAACTGGTCTACAAGCCTCTCCTCAGCCAGCAATTCTTCCTTTCGCTTTTGGTTTTCTTCATTAATGCGTTTGATCTCAGCCTGCATCTTTAGCTTATCCTGGTGCCTTTGTTCCAAAGCCTTCCAGGTAGGGAGAAACAAAGGTATAGTGTGAGTCAGAAATAAATAACATAGTGACTAAAAGATATAGGCAGAGGGGTGACTAGGTGGCGCAGTGGCTAAAGCACCAGCCCTTGGAGTCAGGAATACCTGGGTTCAAATCCGGTCTCAGAGACTTAATTTACCTAGCTCTGTGACCTTGGGCAAGCCACTTAACCCCGTTTGCCTTGCAAAAACCTAAAAAAAAATAATAAAAATAAAAGATATAGGCAGAAAGAAAGAGAAATGTACTTTCTACTATCTTCTTACCTCGGTGAACTGGGCCTCTACCTCACCTTCTACTCAGCTGAAAGTAGTTTCCTGGAAATCTTTGATGACTTGCCTTCCAGCTAAACTCAACAGCCTTCTCTAAGCCCATTTTCTATTTTATCACTCTGAAATTCTGACAATGCTACATAGTCTTTCAAGAAGTAGATTTCTTCCAATGGGAAAACTCATAGGGACAAAGTTAATAGCTTTTATATACTCACATACACACACAGGTGTGAGTTAGAGATGTAGCTGTAGATATAGATAGATTAGATAGAGCTAGAGATGATAGAGATAGAGATGAGATAGAGATAGAGATAGAGACAGAGATAGAGAGATAGAGAGAAAGATATAGATATAGTATAGATATAGATATATATATATATACATACATATATAGACATGTAGAAATATATATATACATATATATGTGCTTAGATTCGAGAAGACTCTGGCTTCAGACATTTACTAGCTAGGTGAAGGTGATTCTGGGTAAGTCACTCAACCCTAGTTGCCTCAGTTTCCTTGCCTATAAAATGAACTAGAAAAGGAAATGGCAAATCTCTCTAGTATCTTTAAAAAGAAAACCCCAAAATGAAGTTGTATATGACTGAAATGACTCAACAACATATATGTGTATCCGTATTATATAAAAATTAATATATTTAATTTGAATATTATAATTAATCCAAAATAAAATGAAAAGCAATTGAATGGGGGAAAGTGTTCATGGTAAATACAGCAGATAGAAGCTTGGTTCCCAGAAATTATAAGCTATTGCTAGAGTAAATTTTTGTTAGAGGAATAAGTATCTCATTTCCTAAAACAAGAGGTCAGTGGGTCAATTGGATATTAATAACATCATTCAAGGGCTATATTTGATCAAACATTAAATTAATTCACCCCCCCCAAAGCACCTAGGTTTGTTGAATTTCCAGTCTCTACACTCCTCCCCTGCCCCAGGCAGTTGTCTGCGAAATGCTACATCTATACAGTCTAAGGATCGAAGGTTCCCAGCCCTTTTTTTTTTTGGAAAGCAATGGGGTTAAGTGGCTTGCCCAAGGCCACACAACTAGGTAATTATTAAGTGTCTGAGGCTGAATTTGAACTCTAGTACTCCTGACTCCAGGGCCAGTGCTCTATCCACTGTGCCACCTAGCTGCCCTCCCAGATTTTTCTTAAAGTAGTTTATCTCCCAAAAGTAATCTCCTTGAACTACTTGAGATAGAAATATTAAATCAATAGCAGGAACAAAGCTAGAAGCAGAACCAAGGTTTTCTGGCTACTAGTTTAATGTTCTTTCCATTGTACCGAGATAAACTTCTTCTCATTTGGCCAATGACTGACTATAACTTTGGGAAGTTCATAGAGTTCAATTTCCTCCTCCCACTCTCCAAGGGCAGGGTGGATTAAATGAAGTCTAAGGTACTTTCTACCTCTAAGATCTTATTCTAGATCAAAGGCCCCATGAATTCATCATCAGGACAGTATTCTTCTATTATTTCTCACAATGGTGGAAAACAGATGAAGTCACCAACAATGGATTCTCCAGAGTGTAGTGCCATTCTCAGAGAAATTCAAAACTCTGCCATTCCCTTAATGGCATACTTCTACTGACCCCTCTCAATAATGCCTGTGGCTATTTTTGAGGGAGACATTTTTCAATGAAATTGATGTAAATGTAAATTGAAGTATTGATGAATTGACTGTGTCCACCCAAGGAGGTCTCTAGGGAAATGTCACTAAAGTTTTGTGGAACTTTTGATTTTTGTCAATGATTTGGATGAAGACATCAGTGATATGTATTTATCAAATGTGCAGGTCACACAAAGCCATAAAGGAAAGAACACTAAACCTGGGATAAGGAGATTCAAGTTTGAGTACCAGCTTCCACACTTCTAAGGCTGTTTAAACATGAACATGTTGTTTAAGTTCAGAACCTCCTTCTCATCATAAAATGGGGATAATACTTATGAGGAAAATACACATATAAATCTTAAAAATAATTTATGGGGGGAGTTATTAATGTTATTAATATATTATAGCTTACATGATAAACAGGATTGAAGTCCAAATAATCTTAACAGACAATAATCTGATGAGATCATTTTTTATCTTTATTAAATTTCAAAACCTGCACTTAAGTCAAGAAAAATAAATTATCCAAGGACAGGATGTAGATGTGGCTAGACAACATTATATATGGAAAGGACATGGTAGTATTCATGGATAGCCTGCAAGCTCAATGTGAGTAAGCAGTGTTATAGGACAGCTTAAAATGGTAATGTGTTTAAGACAACTTTAATATGTGCATAGTTTCCAGAATGATAGAGGTGATATTGCCATTGTCTTCTAAGCTGTCACACTAGGTTAGGAATATTATATGTTCAGTTCATGTATTAGGAAGAAAACTGGGACTATAGTGAAGTGAGAGGAGAATGAGAGGACTAGACATGATGTCATCTCATCTAAGGATTGGTTGAGCAAACTGGAAATGTTTAACACAGAGACAAAAAGGTTTAGGAAGGCTATAATCACCAAAGGCAACTGACTGATATGAGGAAAAAGGGAATGACTTGAATTTATTTGGCCTCTAAGGAAAGAATCAGGACCTGAGATGGGGAGTGAAGTTGAAGGGAAGATACAGGGAAAGAGATCAAATGAAAAATAGTACAAATAAGATTATTCAATAATGAAGTTGGTTTCCCCAGGAGACAGTGAGCTTCCTATTACTGGAGGCTTCAAATAGAATCTAGTTAACTGCTTGGAGATGTAATAGAGAGGATTCCTAGTTCAGGTAGGAGTTAGGTTAAACCACTTCTGCAGTGACTCATCCAGCTGTGTGTTGCCACAGATATAATAATAATGATTAATTCTCACATTTCTGGCATTTAAAGGTGTACAAAAGACTTTTATCATAACAATCCCTATAAGGTAAAGTTGTATAAATGTTATTATTCCCATCATGTAGATGAAGAAACTGCTCAATTACTATCTCTGGTTCTGTTTATACTCCTCTCCTCAATCTAGAAAGACCTGTATCCTTCCAAAACCAACTTCTTACTGAGCACGAGTCTCATTTCTTCCACGAAATATTAACTGATATTAAAACTCTCTATAATCTTCTTCAAATATCCAATGTACTTAAGGTCAGTATTATTCTTTAATTGTATATTCTTATATGTGTTTAGACTAAAAAATCCTTATTAAAGAATAGGTGTCAAGAATGAAACTTCCCTTGGATTTTTCCAAATCTTATGAAAGAGAACCTGGTAGAGTTCAATCAATATTTTTGCTCAGACAATTGAAGATAGGGAATGGTGCTGCAAGGACCAAATAACGTATACCTCTAAGATTGTGAAATGTTCAGAAAATGCCACTTTTTGACAATGAAGGGCCCCAGAATGAGTAAGGCTGACCAGATCTCATCCTAAGAGATATCTTAGAAATAAATCTATGAGATTCAGTCAGAGAGAGAGGCCAGAAATTCCAGGAGACCATCAGGCTGCTGCCCCTAAGGAACAGACCCCTTGGTGCTGTTTACACTAAATTTGTTGATAATTATGTACTAAAACTCCTTATTTCTTCATGTTGCACATCCAAAATGTCTGGGGTGGGGCAGCTAGGTGATGCAGTGGATAGAGTGCCGGCCCTGGAGTCAGGAGTACATGAGTTCAAATCCGACCTCAGACACTTAATGATTACCTAGCTGTGTGGCCTTGGGCAAGCCACTTAACCCCATTGTCTTGCAAAAACCCAAAAACAAAAACAAGAAGTCCAAAATGTCTGGGGTATGGGAAATGATGTGGCAACTTCTATAGTTAGAGGCTTTGAGTGAAGGGGCTGAAAGAGGACATGAAGTCAATCACTCCCTCAGCCCTTCTCCCTTCAAAAAAGCTTTTTTTTTTAGGTTTTTGCAAGGCAAATGGAGTTAAGTGGCTTGCCCAATGCCACACAGCTAGGTAATCATTAAGTGTCTGATACTGGATTTGAACCCAGGTAGTCCTGACTCCAAGGCCGGTGATTTATCCACTATGCCACCTAGCCACCCCCAAAAAGAATTCTTAAAAAATTATCTTAAGACATAAATGTAACTTAGGAAGCAGATAGTTTAATTTCTTGATTTTACAGAAGAGAAAGTTTAAGGCCCTAGAGGGGATACTTGTTCAAAGTCTCATTCAACTCATGTTGAATGGAAGGCTAAACTGAGGTGAAGTCAAATGGACTCCATTATAGAATCAGAGATGATGGGAATAGGAATGGACTTTGGAGATAGCCCTGTCTAACTACTCTCTTATATTACAGGTAAAACTGAGGACCTGGGTCAGTGTCAGAGCAGAGACTAGAATCTGCTTCTTTCTCTCCTCTTCCTCTCTCTTGCTCCCCGTCTCTCTTTCTCTCTCCTCTCTCTGTCTCTGTCTCTCTCTGTGTGTCTGTCTGTCTCTGTCTCTCTCTCCCCCTCCCTCTCCCTCTCCCTCTCAATTTATTTGAGTTGTTTTGATCATGTCTGAAAATAAGTCTCATTCTGTTCCTACAATCTATCAGTTTTCAGGGAAGAGGAGGGGAGGCCTGGTTTAGAAGCCTTGATGAATCACTGCATTGATCAGAGTTCTTAAGTCTTTCCAGTTGCCCTTTGCAATGCTGAGCTGGAGTATAAATTACTCTCCTACTTCTGCTCACTTCACTCTACATCATTTCTTAAAAGTCCTCCCAGTTTCTCTAAATCCATCCTTTATATTAATTTTTTTCATTTTTTAAACATTTTTTATTTAAAGTTTTGAATTCCAAATTCTGTCCCTTCTTGAATTCCTACTCTGCCCCCTCCCTGAGATGGGAAGTAATCAGATATAGGTTATACATGTGAAATTATGTAAAACATTTCTATATGAGTCATTTTGGACAAAAAAAACTAGAATAAAAGGGAAAAAGAGAGTGAAAAATAGCATGCATCAGTCTGTATTCAATCAATATGAGTTCTTTCTCTGGAGTCAGATATTATGTTTCATCATTAGTCCTTTGGGATTCTCTCAGATACTTGTATGGCTAAGAATAGGTAAGTCATTCACAGGTCTTCACTGAAGAATAAAGCTGTTACTGTGTACAGCATTCTCCTGGTTCTATTCACTTCACTATGCATCAGTTCATATAAGTCTTTCCAAGTTTCTCTGAAATTATCTTGCTTCTCTCTCCTTATAGTACAATAATACTATGTTACAATTATATACCACAACTTGTTTAGTCATTCCCCAATTGATGGGCAACGCTTTGATTTCCGATTCTTAGCCAACAAAAAGAGCTGCTATAAATATTTTTGTACAAATAGGTCCTTTTCTCTTTTTTTTGGATGTCTTTGGAATATAGACCTAACAATGGTATTGTTGGATCAAAGGCTATGCACAGTTTTATAGTTCAAAATTGTTCTTTGCAATCATTGAAGCAGTTCCTAACTCTATCATCAGTGCCTTATTGTCCCAGTTTTCCCACATGCCCTCCAATATCCAATATTTTCTTTTTTTGTCAGATTAGCTTTCCTGCTTTCCTTATAATCTTGATTGTATCAGTTTTTTGTCCAAAAATTTGTAATTTTATATAATCAAAATGATCTATTTTGTAAATTGTAATGCTTTGTATATCTTCTTTGATCCTAATTTCTTCCCTTATTCATAAATCTGACAAACTATTCCATGTCCTCTTAATTTGCTTATGGTACCACCCTTGACCCTTTATGTGCAAATCATGTACCCATCTTGGCCTTATCTTGTATTTGGTATGAGATATGTTCTATACCTAATTTCTGCCATACTCTTTTCCAATTTTATCAGCAGTTTTTGTCAAATAATGAGTTTTTGTTCCAAAAGCTTGGCTCTTTCAGTTTATGATATACTAGATTACTATAGTCATTTATTATAATATAATTTGTTCTTAAACTTTTCCATTAATCCAACCTGCTTCTCTTGACATTTGGCATTCTTCCAGGATGAGGATACACAGAAGTATTGGGGGGGGGGGTCACTAGAACTATATTCCTTGGACTTAGGACTGAGGATGAACAGCTAAACAAGAAAGGTTGCTCTCTGCCTCACTCCAGCCTCACAGCAAGGCCAGAGGCCCTTCACTGCTCCAACCCATCACTAATGCCCCACTTCTGCCTGATCCTCCTGTCAGTGGTCCTTTAAATCTTTAGCCCTGCAAATAACTGGAAATGAAGATAGTGGCTGAACCATCAATTGGGGAATGACTGAACAAGTTATAATATATGTATGTGATGGAATGCTACTGTGTTGTAAAAATTAATGAAGGAATAAATTGAGAAAAAAACATGGGCAGATTTGAATGAACTGATACAGAGTTAGGTGAACAGAATCAGGAGAATGATATATACAGTAACATCAATATTGTAATAACAAACAATGCTGAAATATTCAGGAACTGTGATCATAACTCAAGACAAAACTCAAGAAGAAACATGTTACCTACTTCCTAATAGAGAAGTGATGGACTCTGGGTACAAATTGAGACATATTTTTTGGATGTGGCCAAAGATGAATTTGTTTTGCTTGACTATATATGTCTATAACAATGATTTTATTTTTCTTGCTTCTTATAATTTGGGGCAAAGGGATGTGGGAGGGAGAAGATGTCAATCTGAGAATAAACTAAAATTTAATTTTATAAATAAATAAATCTCCAGCCCTGAGGCAAATTTCCCCACCTTGGGCAATTGTCCAATGTCCCTGCCCTAATTGTTGTTGTTCCTCCTCTGTTTTCAAAGAGTATCAATGACATCATGGAGTCTTGACTTGTGTCTGAATTGAATTTAAGTGAGGCAGAGTTGTACAAAGGCATTAGCCTTACTCTTCCTGAGTTATTGAAGTCCAGTGGAAGGACAGAAGTCAAAATGACTGGTGATGGCCCAGAATGCAGGGATTATCTTGCTATCTTCAATGTCTGACCAAGCTCTAAGTTCCCCAAACCACCTGCTTCAGCTACCTTCTTGGCCATGCAACAAGTTGTTCTTATCCACCCATTCAGCAGCTGGGAAGTTTTCACATACTTTGGGGGAAAAATATTCCCCTAACTCATCAATGAGACTGCAGCCTGTCAGTTACCCTCAACCTGGTTTAGCTTGTCTACCAAGACGTTTTACTGGGGTGTGGTCATTGTACATGCTAAAGCTTCTTGGAGCCACATGTGAGATTTGAGTGCCAGATGGACAATCGAAAGTGGATGAGCAGCCCTGAAAAGGGTTTGACAAACCCTCACAGCAGAGGTGCTAGTCCTTCTTGAACACCCCCATACACCCTTTCCTGCCCTAATTGCTGTTCAGTTTAAGTGAAAATCATAGTTCTTACTAATAGGGAGATTCAATTACTGAGATGGAAATGATATGACCCTTAAGAGGAAATGATCCCCCCTCCTAGACTTTATGATAGAATAACAAAGAAGAGCTGAGAAAGTCTACTATGCACCCTAGATTTGGGAAGAACCAATTTATTTTGTTTGTTTTTGGTGTTTGGTCTTTTCCCCCTCTGGATGTGGATGGCATTGTCCATTGCTAAGAGGAGCTGCATCCATCATAGATGATCAACTCATAATATTGTTGTTAATATGTACCATCTCTTAATTCTGCTTCCTTTGCTCAGTGTCACTTCATGTAATTTTTCCATGTTTCTCATAAGTATGACCACTCATGGTTTCTCATGGATTAAAAGTACTCCATAACATTCATATGACATAACTTGTTCAGCCATACCCCAACTGATGGATATCACCTCAATTTCCACTTCATGGGGAGAACCAGTTTCAAAGGGAGCAGAGGGGTGGCTGATGGCGCAGTGGATAACACACCAGCCCTTGAGTCAGGAGTACCTGGGTTCAAGTCCAGTCTCAGACACAGAATAACTACCTAGCTGTGTGGCCTTGGGTAAGCAACTTAACCCCATTTGCCTTGCAAAAAAATACTAATAAAAAAATTTTTAAAAAAGGGAGCAGAGGGGTGGCTAGGTGGTGCAGTGGATAAAGCACCAGCCCTGGAGTCAGGAGTACCTGGGTTCAAATCTGGTCTCAGACACTTAATAATTACCTAGCTGTGTGGCCTTGGGCAAGCTTAACCCCATTTGTCTTGCAAAAACAAAAACCTAAAAAAAAAAAGGGAGCAAAGTCAGGTGGAATCCCAAGGAATAAAATTCTACAAGAAAAGTCAAACCAAGAGTAATAGGAAGCTTTCAAGAATGAAATTCTGAAGCCACAAAGTAAAAAACAAGAGCTTCCTGTAAATACTTATGAGTAAATACAGAGAATAAAACAAAATTAGATTTTGCTGAAGTAAGATCAACAGATTTTGACAAGTGATTGGCTATATGACATAACAAAAAAAAAGTAAGAAGATAAAGATAACCCTGTGATTGAGGACCTACATGACTAGCAAGATAGTACAAAGATATTCAGAAGAGATGTGAGTGTTAGGGAAAAGACGGTGAAATCAGTTTTGATCATGTTGAAGTTGAGTTGCTTATGGAAAATCCAGTGGGTAATGTCTAGTTAATAATTGTTGATGCTGGGCTAAAGAGAAGATCTGAGATGTTAATTTAGCCTGATGAGAGAAGATAAAGACAGAAGAGGGCTTAGAACAGAACCTTGGAATACAGCCCAGGTTAGCAGAGGGAGATGATGATGCAGTAAAGAAGACAAAGAAGGTGGTGAACCAAAAGAGAACAGTATCACAAAAAAGAGGAGAGAGAGAAAAGAGTAGTCTTTAGTATCTAAGACTGTAGGGAGGGTCAAAAGAACAATGGAGAAAAGGCCATCAGATTTGGCAAACCAGAAGACTGGTAATTCTAGATAGTGGTTTCAATTCAGTGGTGTAGATGGAAGATATTAAAGAGGCTGACAAGTGAGAAGAGGGGAAGTGGAGGCAATGAGTATAGAAAACTTTTTTCTAAGAGTTTGTCTTTGAAAGAAAAGAAATACAACGAATGGTAGTATGATGAAATTGTAGGGTGAAAGATTTTTCAAGATGAGGGAGACTTGGGCATGCTTGTAGGCAGTAGGTTATAAATGCTACAAAAGATTAGAGAGCAATTGGGATGATTGAGGTGAGCAAGAATAAATTTTTGGACTCTGAAAATCCTTCATTTAATGCTTGCTACCTATGTGACTTTGAGCAAGAGACTTAACCTCCAAGGTCTCAGTTTCATCATATGTAAAATATGACCAATAAATTAGTTTCTTATGACCAAAGATCTTACAAACTTTAATATTGGAAACACTGGAACAAAAATGTTTAATAGGGAATTGATACCCAAGAAATGAGATAATAGGAAAGTACCAAGCATTCCTCTGATAATAACTTCAAGTAGCCCAGCCTCGATGAATTACATTGTCAGGGCCTAAGAGAATGGTTGGATATGATTACTTATTCATTTGTCATCAGTGATATTTGGAAAAATGTGGAGAATGAAAAAAGCATAGTATAAGGTATTTGTTAGCTATGTGACCCTGGGTAAGTCACTTAACTGCTGTCTCCATTTCCTCAATTGTAAAATGGGAATAACAGCACCTACCTTTCAATATTCTTGTGAGATTCATATGAGATAATATTTTAAATAAAAGTGCTTATCAGAGTTCCTGGTACATAATAGGTACTATACAATTGTATATTCTCTTCTCTATGATTTTTTTTTTGAGTGTAGCAGTTACTGCAGCAGCTAGATAGCACAGTGGATAGAGCACCAGCCGTGGAGTCAGGAGGACCTGAGTTCAAATGTGACCTCAGGCCCATGATACTTACTAATTATGACCTTGAGCAAGTTATTTAACCCCATTGCCTTGCAAAGGAAAAGAAAGAAAGAAAAGTATAGCGGTTACCCAGGGAGCTAGTGGGTTTCTTCTCAGTGGAAGTCTTTCAGCAAAATATAAATATCATTTGTTAGATATTTGTTTGAGAATTCTTCAGATGTAGGTTGGACTAAAGGTCATTGAGAGCCTTTCTAATTTTGAAATTCTAAGATCATGGGTCTTGTATTACACAATAATAATCTAAATATATAAATATATATAATCTATATATAATAAATGTCGTATTAATCTATGAGAAACCATGGAAGTGAAAACAGGCATGACAAAGTAAGGCAGATAGCTAGGAACCAGTATGTTTGAAATGCAAAATGTGAAGCTAGAATGTGGTAGATCTTAAAAGCTAAACTATTGAGTTTGCACTTTATGGAAAACTGGGAGCTAATGAAAAATTTTGAACAGAGAAAATATATATATATATATATATATATATATATATATATGATAAAAACATTTACATTAGAAAAATTATTTTAACTATATAAAGGGCGGATGGAAGAAAATGACTGGAAGCAAGTAGTCTATTAGTAAGGGTATTGAAATAGTCCAGGGGTCCATAGTAGTGATGAAGACCTAAACTATAATGGCAGTGGTATAACTGGAGAGACAATACTGAGGGATAAGCAACAGACTAGATTTGGGGAACAAGGAAGAAGACACAGTTAAAGACAACTTTGAGATTTCTTTCCTGAGTGACTAAGAGGATAGAGAAAGAGAAAGTTAACCTGAGAAAAAGAACTCTTTTTGCCAGCCTTAATTGTTAGGATCTTTTTCTTTAAATCAAATTAAATTAAAATCTGCCTCTCTGTATCTTCCTAGTACTAGCCTCAATTCATGCTGAACAAGTCTAACAATGTGGACAAACATTACTAATATGGTTTAAGACTGAAAAGGGTAGAAAATTAATGGTACAGTAAAGATGATGACAAATTAGAAGGGGAAGAATCGGAGGCATGATAAATACAAAAAACAGGTTTCATAGGTGTGAGGCAGAGGGAAAAGGTGCAAGATTAGGGAGGTGGTAATTAAAGAGGGGAGTATCCATATCCATCATCTTGAAGAAAAAATAGTTTAGAGATACTCCAATCCATTTAGTAGATCTATCCTCACAGCAAATTAGATGACATTAACTATTAGAATCTCAGTATCTTTTCTACACTCTTTGTTTTTGATCCATCACATACTAGCTTTTTGATTATAATAAAGTCACAAATTTTCTGTTTCCTCCAAAAGACAGGGACTGATGTCACTTAGCTCAGTCCCCTGCACAGCACCATGTACAAATAACTGTTTAATATAATAGTAAACAATGCAGATGACAATAATGTTAAGTGTGCATGTCTGACAGATATACTTCCTTTGTTATAAAATGTCAAGCCTTAAGAGTAGAAAGTTACATGTGCTATCAGTCATAAACAATCTGTAGCCAATTTTGATTAACTCTTTTTTTAAGGGAAAATTCAATGGCAGAGATGAGGGAGGGGTGTTATTTATTGGAAAGTGACTAATGTAGCTCAAATTAAATTTACAATTTGATTTAAAAATTAAATTTAAATTTAAAAGTCAATTTTTAAAAGTCTTTTATCTGTACCCTCCGGTCCCAGAGCTGCAAACCTTTCACAGTTAGGGAAGGGTGGGGGGGGAAGGGGAAGGGTAAAGAATGGGTAAAGAATGGGTTGCCTAGAAAGACATGGTAGTCTTTTTCACCTTTAAGTCTTCCTTATGGAGATCGTCCATATACTGTAACATTTGCTGGATCTCCTGCTCCCGGACCTCCGCCTGTAGTGCCCGTTCCTCCTGGTTCTTTTCAATCTGCTGGATAATATGCCGTCTGCCTCTACAAATTATAGAAACCATCTAGTCCAGCCCCCACTTTTAACAACTTAGCATCTTAGAAACCATTGGTCTCCATCTCTTTTCTTTATCCTCCATGTTGAGTCCCTCCCACAAGATGATCAGAAAAGAGTTTGAAAAGCTCCCTTCTCTAATTAAAAAGAGGACATTCAGGAGAAGGACTAGTATCTACTATCTTGTTCACAGAGTTCTTCCAGTCTGTGTCGGATGAGCTCATTGCCCTTGACTCTTCTGCCCCACTTTGCCCCTTTGCATCTCACAGGCAAACACACAGTCGCCCTATCTGGCAGCCTGGTTGAGTTGAAAGAACACTGGTCTTAGAATCAGAAGGTTCCTGTGTTTGAGGCCTTGTCATTCATCAGATCAGAAAAACTAGAGAAAACCAGCTGCCTAAGGATGCCAGGAAAGGACTAGAATCAACTATGATGGAGAGTCTGCTCCACTAAGGGAAGACTCCAGAGCCCAGATGTGAGTACCATCTTTCTTCCTTCTGGAGCATTTTTTTATCACATTCAATTAACATTTTATACTAATGATATCTGCTAATAATGAAGATAAGATAGCTTCCTATATCCTCTTTGACTGGCATTCAGCATGAGCTTAAAGGGGATTGAAGTGATTTGGACAGAGTGGTGCCAACTCAGACAGCTTACCGTATTCTTTCATCTTTCCGCTTCCTGAGTAATTCTTCCTCCCTCTCAATGGATTTCTGCCGTTCCAGTTCCATCATCTGGTCCAGTCGCTTTTCCTCTGTTTCCATCTCCTTTTGGATTAATCGCTTCTCCAGTATCTGAGCATCACGGATGGCATGACACCTGGCATTTTGGATTATCTGAGGAGTGAATAAAAGATTTAAGTGAATAAAAGGTTTAAGGGTAAATGTAGTGATAAATGGACATAAAGAAGTAGTTTGGGAAGGATAGGAAGAAATGGGAGTCAAATGTTGATTCCTCTACAAAGACCCCTAGCTCTAACTAATTAAAAGGCCAGAAAAACAAATATATTAATAGGAACCACATATCTAGAGGTGGAAGGTACCTTTAAAAGCCATCTAGTATAAAAGGTAAGGAAACAGACCTATTGAGGTTAAGGGACTTGTCCAAAAACACATACTAAGGAATCATTGGAAATGGAATTTCAACTCAGATCCTCTAACCTAAGAGCCCACAAATTCTCTTTACTCAAATGAGTTATACCAGATGTCTCAAACATATTCTTTTTCAAAAGAAATTTAGTAAACTGTGTCTCATTTTTCCAAATTTGCATTTTTAAATAAAATTGAGTTTATAATTTGTTTAAAAATTAAACTTAGTAGTTTCAGTTTATTTAGTGTGATAAAAATTGAACACTTAATATTCAACTTTTTAAAAAAATTTCTTGATTGCACATCCTAATTAAATGTGTATACACCCTCTCCTCAGGTCATATGGTCAGTTACCAAATCTTGTCATTTTTACCTCCACAATATGTCTCATCTTTGTCCTCTTCTCTCTACTCACATGGCCATTACCCTAGGTTCAAGTCCATATCTGCACTTACCTGGACTATTTACAATAGCCTCTTAATTTATTTCTTTGCCTCCAATCTCTCCTAAAGAGCTGACACAGTGATTTTCCTAAAGTGTTAAGTCCGGCCCCATCACTCCCATAACTCAATAAACTCTAAAGGTTCCCCATTGCCTTCTCGGATCAAATATAAGCTCTCCTGTTTAGCTTTTAAAGTCATTCACAACCTGGCCCAGCCAATCTCTCTAATCCGACTATATTATATACCAGAGGGGTCAAATACTAGGCCAAGGTCTATTAACACTCCCACATGCTATTCAAACCACATTAAGATCTAATTGGGAAATATTTAACAAAATAATATTTAACAATATATTTAATATTAATAGTTAATATTAAATGTTAAATAATATTTAACAAAATATTTAACAGACTGAAAATATAATAGAACATAGATGATGTTAAAATGTGATTTTTTAAAGTCAATCAGTGACCTGCCAGGATCCCTAAATACAATTTGCTGACTTGTTCCTATTTTTGTAGTCTGTTCCCTGTGATTGACATTCACTCTCACTTCCATTTCTTACAATTCCACTTCCTTCAAAAAACTCTGCTCATATGTAACCTTATACATGAAGCCTTCCCAGATCCTCAACCTCACCCTCCACGCACAGCTCCAGCCTCCTCCACCAAAATGTACCATATGTGTGTGTGTGTGTGTGTGTGTGTATATGTATATATGTATACATACATATATATATATATGGTATATTAATTCTGTACATGTTGGTCTCCCTGATAGAATGGAAATTCCTTGAGGGCAAAGACTGTTCTGCTTTTGTCTTTATATGCCTAGCCCCTGGCATTAGGTGCTTAATTGATTCTTGTTGATAGATTGATTGAATATGGAGCATAGAATGTGGACCACTAGACCTGGCAAAGTGTCTGCTTATGGCATCTGTTAAAAATGAGCATACTCAAGTAAACTCCAATTCCTGCCTTCTTTTTTTTTCAGGTTAAAAGATCTTGATTTGACAGCCAGGAGGGAGCTCCCTAGAGATAATTATGGAAATAAGGAAGTATGTTATAGTCCCTGAAGAAAGGAGAGGTGAAAGACCTGAGAATGTCAGATGTAGAAGAGTAGGAATTAGTGCTACTGGGGGAATGGTAAATTCCATGCATTTGGACAGTAAATGAAGGAATCTGTAAACAGTTGGATCACTCCTAGAACCAAGGCATCAGTGCCAACTTTCCCTTTTCTCACCACTGCAACCTCACTTCCTGATCATTAGCTGTGGTCACAGTAGAAAGGGCAGGACCATATCTCAAGCTCCCTGAGGTATCTAGGCATCTGGTCTCCATGGAAGGCACAACTACCATGGGAACAACTTGGATTTCACCTTCCATCTTCTACCCACTATCTCTTCACAACCTCCAGAACCTTTGCTTTATTTGACCTCACAGAGTACCTCCATCTTGAGTTCAACACCACAAAAAAAAAAAAAAAAAAGATTGACCAAAATAGGAGACAACCAGTGGCCTCACTTGACTCCTTACCTGGCTCATGTCTTTGACCTCAACCTCTTGCTCCATCCTCATTTCATTGGCTTTCTCCAAAAGATTCTCTGCCCTTTCCTTCGCCTCCTCTTCCAGGTCATTGAGCTTCCTATTCTTCTTCCGTACCATTTCCTTCTGTTTCATCATCTGCTTTCGAAGGGTCACTGCATTCTGGGAGAGATCAGTCCATCTAAGCAGGGTGTGTGGAGGGGTGGCTGGTTCATTTTTTAATATCAAAGATAGAAAAGTGGAAGGGACCTTGAAGTCCCATTGAGGTGGGATTGTTGCCTAAATATGTTGTCCTGGGGCTGATCTCTCCAATTTACTTCAATCGGTTTTCTACTCCTCAGTTCATCACTAAGAAGCAAAAAGTTCATCTCTTAGCTCCATCCTCACCATTTCCCTTACTACTCATAGTTTCTTTAGTCATATTTTTTAAATGAATGTTCCTTAGAGTTCAGTCTGACTTTCCATCCCTTCTTTCCTTTGGGGTCTTTTAGTCTGGGCTCCTATTTATCTGATGAGAAGCCAACCTCTCATCTAACACATCCCCAAGCTACCAATGCATCCACAATAGCCAAAGTTGACAAGGTTAGCTACCAAGACATCAGCCTTTTCCTTCTTGTAAGCCTCTTCAATGGCATCTCGTTCTTCCTTGGTAAGGACTCTCGAGGCAAACTTGATTCGTTCAAACTCCTCAGAGCTGATGATAAGAGACTCCCCTGAAGGGTCTACTGTGGGGACTCTGATGGGAGGTATAAAGAAAAGCAGAGACAAAAATCAAAGGGGAAGAGGGATTGATGGAAAGAAGGAAATAAAAGCTTAAGTAGCATGCGTAGACACGTAGACACGTAGACACACACACACACACACACACACACACACACACACACACACACACACACCACTCTCTCACTAACACACCCTGGGCTCCGGTGCTCCTTTTTTCTAGCCCCCACACAGTGCCCATCCCCTTGCACACAGTCAGCTCCTCATCACAATGTATTTCTGCCCAAGCCAACTGGATTCAATAAGGGAAAAATTATGAATATCATTTGTCACAAAGAATCAAAAAGGGAAGTTTTAAGAGATAGATATTCTCTCTAAAAGGGCAGAGAGAAGCAGAATGAAGCCCAACAGAAATACTTAAACATCCCTATTCTTCCAGCCCAGGCAGAAGCTTTGAACACTAAATATTAATTAAAATCTCTGATCAACAACAGCAGCTGACATGTCTATAGACCTCTCCTTCCCAGTTGCCCAACGCATTCCACAAACCAATAACTAATTATAATGATTATAAACAAATGACACACATTAAAGGTGGGGGAGGGAGTAGTGGGGGGGGTCACCTAAGGAATGAAGCTGCTTCTGGGTGAGGCATTTTAACAGGCACACAAGAATAAGACGCAGTTGCTTTGAGACAGGAAGTGAAACCTCATCTAATAAAACCAGTAGGGGGATTCCAGGAGGCAGACAGAATGAGAAAGCATATTTGGGATTTGGCCAGGACATGGAGGTTAACCAAGTGGCGTGGTCCAATGGAGCCTTGCATCTGAAATAACCAGATATGCTCAGAACCTATGATAGGCCCTGGGGATGGATCAGTACCAGGTTAATGTGCCTCTCAATGCATTCCATGACCCTAAAAAATAGCAAAGTCACCTTATATAACTGGCCCAGACCTCAGATCTGTGGATGACTCTCAGGACTGTTGAATGGAAATGTGATGGGCTTGGATTAAGCAAGGATAAGGATATCCCAGAACTACAAACAAGAGTAACTGAAGAGGCAGCTCTCAGGGCAGCATCTCTGGTGGGTCTCCCTGGCCCATCATTTCCTGGAGCTGCATGGGGCGGGGAGGGGCAGGGCCAGGGCAGCAGAGAAGGGAATGGACAGTTACAACACCAACTACCACAAAGATGTGGCTCCTTTCCAGATTTCTAGCCAGATTGGGGGGGGGGGGGGGCAGGACAAGGAGGGAGCCACTAGGAAACAGTGCTGAGCTAATCCCAAAGGAACCTAGCATTTCCCACTTGTGGCCAGCCACTCTGGGAAGAAGCCAAGAGGTTAATTAGGCAGCTGGTCAGTTTTCCTTTGCATCAGACTCTTAAGGCACCAGAAAGGAACTGACTCATCCAGCTAATTTCCTTTTACCAAGGGCACCAGAGGGAAGCAGAGGGGAGGGAAAGGGAGGAAAGGGAAGAAAGGGGAGGACCCAAGCATCCCATGAGCCCTTTCCTTCTACTAGCTCCCAAGCCCTATAGGCAGCTAAAGGAAATGATAAAGAAAGAACATGGAATCAGGAGACAACATAAGACAATCATATATAAAGCAGGAGTGAAAAAGGAAGAGAGCAAGTTAGAAGAAAAACTCCAAACCCTAAATAAAAGAGAAAAAATAAAAAACACAGGAGTGAGAGAAAGAGCAATGAAACATGAGGGAGGGAATCCTCTTCTCATCTCAATACAGTCCCCTAAACCAAGAGGAAAGGAGAAAAGGGAAGGGTGACTAGGTCCAGCTACTTACACAAGATCCCGGACCATGTCTCGAGTGATCAGCCGGATGGTCTCTGGCTTGTGGATCCAGCCCAAGTTCTTCTGGATACTTTGTTTGTCCCTTAGAAGCACAATGGGGCTCTCACTGCGGGCCTGCTGGGAGGACTACAAGGCCAGAAGGGGCAACTCACTAGCTGACCACATTTTCTACTCTTTTTTCACCAATTTGAGTCCCAGGATGTCTCCTCACTTGGGTTCTCCACTCACCAAACAACCAAACACTTAAAAATTAAATCAAAACCTGGGCTCTAAGACTTCAATGAGAGTTTGGGCTCTGAAGAAAATTAGGTCATGTTCTCTATTTGGAAATGACCAAAAGTTTTTTGGAGGTTTTTTTTTTTAATGGTAGTCCTCTCCTCCTCCTTCTTCCCCTTTCCCCCATCCTGCCTTGACAATCCTATTCAGTAGGTGCTCAAGAAAAAGATCCTACTTTATAACACACTTTTCTACCTCATAACATATTTTGAGGAGGGAATTCCTTTCCTCCCTAAAGGACAAAAAAGAGATAATGTTTGCTTTAGTTACATGCTGGAAGAAGCATAAAATCTAGGATTTGGAGATAACTTTAGTGATCATCAAACCCAACTTTCTCAATTTTATAGATGAGGAAACCAAGCCTCAGAAATGTTAAATGACTTTCTCAAAGTCAAACAAAATGATTAGTTGTAGAATTCAAATCATATGAAGCAATCATAATTTTTTTTTCCTTCTACATCACACTCATAAGATCTAGTGCTCTGGGTTTTGTGAAGAAGTTAATGAATTAATGAGTTACCTGATTTCTTCTTTTCCCTCGGTGATCCATGATTCCCCAATTTACACTGTGCAGTATTAAATCAACCAATCTAAATTAATGATAACTCTAAATACTTCTCAAAACAAAGACAGAATTGGAAGACAGTTTAAGAGATATTAGCCTCATTTTCCAGATGAAGAAATTCAGGCAAGCACTGGACTTAAAACCATAAAGCAGGAAAGATGCAGATTAGATTTAAAGAAGACCACATTATCAGGAGGTGATGTCATGACAAGCACATGTACTGGATTTGAGTGACAGTCTCATATTCTCCTCCAGAGTCACCTGGGTCCAATGGCCAGATATGAATCAGGACAACTGGAGATGGCCCTGGTTGTGAGTCAGTCAGGTTTAAGTGACTTGCCCAAGGTCACACATAAGAGTCAATGTTTGGGGTTAGATTCAAACTCCTGTCCTCCTTACTCCAAGTCAGTGTTCTATCCACTGGACTACCTAATGGCCCTTTACAGATTAGATAGAATTTTCCTAACAGTGTAGACTGAGGGAAGCTGTGAGAGCTTTGTCCCTGGATGTTCTAAGAAATAGGAAAGATGTTAACTTTTCTGAAATGCTTTAAGTGTGGCTCTGCCCAGCAGTAGGGAGAGGGTTGGACCAGATAGCTTCTTGAGTACCCTCCCAACCATGGAATCTGGCTCTCCAAATGCTATTCCTCTAAGATGCTACTGCCACCTGGTGCCTGGCTTGGGCTTCTATATGGGTATCAGACAGACTGCAGGAAACTCCTGCCACCTACTGCCAAATCAAGGCCTTCTGTGGATTCCAATATGTTTTCCACCCGTAGGTATTCAACAAAAGGAAATAAACCAGAAGGCAAGGTTTTCTCCTGTTTGTTCCATTCTCTTACAAGAAGAGATTGTTCACTGAAGACTTAGCCATATCCAAATCTAGCAAAGTTCCACTGAGCACAGACCAGGTGCAGATTTGATTTCCATCAAGTGAAACCATACCCCTTTTTTTCCCCCATCATTAAGCATATTGACAAATGCTAGGTAGGAATTTGATGAGCTTCTAAAAAGAAGTATGCCTATGCCTGGAAAAATCTGGCAAGACTTTCAATTCCACTCTGGATGGTTCAGGTCAGGGATATTGGTGATTTGTGGGACAACTATTAGTCCCATCTTCTACTCCCCACTAGAGGTGCCTCTTTCATCTTTTTTCTTCCCTTGATTTTCCTTCTTCTTCTACTTTCCCAACCCCCCTCTTTTTTATTTTCTGTTTCCTCCCCTACATATGCCTTAGGTCTCCCAACGGTGCTGAAGTTTGCTACTCGAGACTCAAGAACCTGGTGACCCTGGTTTAGATCATATTTGCAAATAGTCGCTGGCCCAGGATCCCAAAGAAAGGAATTCTTTCCAATGGACCAGTAGGAAAGGAAGTTAATTTTACAAAATCAAGGTATGATACAGCAGGAAAGGAGTGTTCATTTCTTGGGTTTTACTCCTTTGGATGGAGAAAACTATAGAGAGCAAGAAAAAACTGTTCTATGCTTGCAGGGTTGGTTTCTATTGGTCATTCTCAAATATTTCCATCCCAGGACCCGTCTACCACCCTTGCTCCCTCCTCAAAAATTGAGGTGATTAGGAACACACTCATTGGCACCAAATAGTTTCTCCAGCCTTCCTGTTGGCAGCTACTCTTAAAGAATACAGTTATTCTTAAAGTCTGGAAAGCAGGGAGAGCTTGTTCATATGTCCACAGTTTATTACTGACACTATTAGAGCTCTGCAACTTGATCTCAGTGATTACCATAGAATGTCTCCTGTTAGCAGAACCACTGCCTCAATCCATGTAGATATTTCAAATAGGAGATTACAAAAGGGATGGGGTGGGGGTCACTGGCAGTTGGACAGAAGCAGCAGGTTACCTTGATACCACCAAAGAGGCTCTCATCAACCTCGGAGTTCACAGCCTTGGTCCGGTAGCGAGTCCGGTTCCTCGACCTGTTGGAAGTGCTGGAGGAGGAGCTCAGGATGCCAGCGGCACTTAGTGGCTGAAGGGATAGAATGAAAGTGAGGAGGGAGGAACAGAAGAAGTTTAGGGTCTCACATAAAATGACATGAGCTTAGATCAAGGGGAGCAACTTCTATTAACACAGGAGTTCGTCACATTTTTGGTACCCAATGACAGGAAATGAAGGAATATTCTCCTTGTTAAATTGTTGAGCCTTATAGTACCCTAGAGAAAAACCTGAATAAATTCTATGAAATGCAGTGTTCAAAGAAGTGTGAGGTGGGAGGGGATGCCCCTTTACTATAGCGAGGGTCTCAATCAATGAGGACAAGAACCTCTGGGACTAGGAAGAAGCCCAATACAGAATCTGAATCTGTAAGAGGAGACTGAAGTGTCTGTTTCATAATTAAGGGAAACCCAGAATTTCATAGTAGGCAAGAATGATGAAGACCACAAAGAGTCCTAACCATGGAGTCCAACAAACCTAGATTCAGATTGAATCTCACTATGTACTCATTGATCTGCAAGTCACTTTTTCTCTGTAAGCTTCAGTTCGTCTATATCTAAAATAGGAATATTAATACTTGTCTACTTACCTTGTATAAATCTGACAGGCTTATTATAAGACTCCAAAGAGATCATATAAGTCACATATTATGTAAATGTCAGTTATTGTTATTACTGTCTTCTAGACCAATTCAAGTTATCTCATTTTCCAGCCCCCAAATTTATGGTCTTCCCTACCACCTGACATATGAAATGCCAACTTCTCAGACTGAGCTTCAAGACTCCTTCACCAACTGTCAGCCTCCATTTTACCCACCCTTGTTTCTTAAACAAATCTGTTTATAAGCCCATCTACATTCACTCCCACTTTGAAATTCAGACAGGCCATTCTTTCTATCTAGCATGCATTAGTCTCACTCCAAACTCTGCTCTCCAGGAAGCTTTCTGTAATTAAGGATACCAAAGTAAAAACTAAATAAACTTTGGCATAAAACCATAGACCAGAGAAAAGCAAACAGCTTCAATGATAGAATATCGGTGTGTTGGCAAGTCTATCCATGAATAATTCCACCCATTTCTGATGACTCCATTATTCAACAACATTTATATAGTTAGTCAGTCAACAAGCATTTATTAAACAATTACTGCCAGGCACTGTGTTAATCTCTAGGAATACAAAGGGGAAAAAAACAGTCTCTTCTAAAGAATCATAGACTAATGGGAGGGACAATAATGCAAATAACTAGGAATAGTGCAGATGGAAAGTAATGTCAGAGGGGAGGTATTAGCAATGGTGGAGGACTATAAAGACCCCCTACAGAAAGTGGGATCTGAGCTAAATTTGAAAGAAAATCAGAGAAGCCAGGAAGTGTAGAGGTAAAGGGGTGGGGTGGGCAGTACTCCAGGTACTGGGATACAAAGTACCCTCAAAAATGCATCAGGAAATGGAGTTTCATATTCTAAGGTCATTTTCACAGGATCATAGTAACTCATAGCAGAGTTACAAATCTGAAAAGGTGGAAAGAATCTTAAAGGCCAAACAGAGCACTTTATATTTGATCTGGGATAAAACTGAGAGCTACTGAAGTTTACTGAGTCACTCTAGGGAAACATGGTCAAACCTGTGCTTTAGAAGCAGACAGTGAGACTTGAGTTCAAATTTGACTGCAGACACTTAACTTCTGTCTGCTTCAGTTTCCTCATCTATAAAATGTGAATAATAATAGCAGTTACCTCTCAGGGTGATGGGGAAGATAAAACAAGATATTTGCAAAATATTTTGTAAATCTTAAAGCTCTCTGTAAATGCTAGCTCAGCTTTCTCAAGAAATTTAGCCATTAAAGGAAAGAGAACTATGGCAGCTAGCATGGACCAAATGAAGGGGAAACACAGGCATGTTTATGAGTAGCAGGAAAGGATTTGATAGATAGCAGGAGATTGAAGATCTCCACCCTTGAGTACATTGATTTAATATCAGTAAGTCTTTCTTGGTCTTAAGAACAGCAACAGGGAAATTTCTCTACCCTCTTCCTCATACCCTAGGAGCAATGGTGGTTCTGCCTGACTCAGTCACACAACTCCCCTAGTCATAGGAACCAAATGAACAATTAGGAGACGTTATTGGGTCATGCATATCCTTTAAGAATGTTTGGGAGTCTGAAGGGAGAAGCAGGAAAAATCAAGATAATGATAGGGCTTGCAAACAAAGCATCAGAGGACCTGGGCGGAAATCCCACTTTTGACACTTATGCTTGTGTGACTTTGGTTAAGTTACTGTATGGGGAACTAGAGTGCTTGTCTGAAGCAATCCCCATGAAATTTGAAGCATGAACAGATATTATTTAACTGAATTCTGAATTCAGTCTGGTAGACATGTGGTAAAGAGAAGTTTCTTTGAATGGCCAAGGAGATGAATTGGGTTAATTCAAAAGGAGTAGTCAATCCTGGCCTGAGTCTTTTGGTCTGATTCCTTCCTGCCAGTGACCAAAGAGAAATAATGCAGCAGGAGAGGCCTCAGGTGAAGACATGTAGTTCATGAAAATGAATCTGGGTTCTTTGCCTCTGCCTTTGTTCTTTTTTGTTTTACATGAAAGAGACTGATGATGACTTTGACTTCATGATCTTTAAAAGGTCAGGAGAGTTATCCACCAAGAGGTCTTAGAGAAGAGTCCATAGCAGGTTTTGTAGTCGATCAGTTCAGCACCAAGATCCTCCAAAGAGACCTTCAGTACTAGCCAAAAGCATTAAAGACACCACTTTCCTAGACCCTCAGTGGGCTCCTAGAACGCTAAAGAAGTGTAACATCTATTCAAATGAACAAAAAATATTTTTCATTGGATGGGAGGAGAGGCAAGAAACCCAAAATTTTTAAAAACTGAATGTTTTAAAAAAATTTATATAAGCAGAAATATTAAATGAAATGAAAATAGTATTTTTAAAAGATGCTTACTGAATATCTACTAAGTGCAAAACATTACTATCACTGGATTAGACTAAATGTCTCAGCATATGGTACTTCCCCATGTATACATGGGTATTTCCCCATGTATAAGATGCTCCCATGTATAAGATGCACCTTAATTTGGGGGCCCGAAATTTGAAAAAAAATGTATTGCATAAAGTTATTGAACTCAAGTTTTATTAATCATGAAATTCAAGGACCTTCTGCTCATAGCTTTCAGGCATCTTTTGGACAAATCTGGTGTGTGGACGCGTGCTTAGTCCATTCCATTTCAGGAACCTGAAGCACCAAATGTGTCCTCCTTGGAAATCAGTCATTTCTTTTCATCAGCAATTTTTCTTACTTCATGCTGAACCATCTTTGTGGGCACAGAAATTCCAATCTCCCTTCGCTCTTCAATCCATATCTTCCCTCTCTAAATCAGGCCATTTGGCTGACTTGCCTCTCATGGTTTTCTTCTGCCATGGCATTTTCAGTCAGGTTTCTTCTTCCTGTAGCCTGTCTCAGGTTGTTTTCTCAATTGGAAGAAGACCAAACTGACGTTCAGTAGCACAATTTCCATTCACTTTTGCAAACTGGATCACTTTGAACTTGAATTTAGCACTGGATGAAAAACTTTTCTGAGTCATTTCTAGGTAGAACATGACAAAACATAACCTAATATACCAGTAACGAATGCAAAACAGTAAGTGCAAAGACAGGTGCAGAAAAAAACAAGAAATGCAAGTAAAAAATCTTCAGCCTCTATATAAGATGCTCCCAGTTTTTAAATCCCAAATTTTCTGAAAAAAGGGTATGTCTTATACATGGGAAAATATGGTAACCCATAACTGAGCCTTTCAGCTGAAGTCCTCTGACTATCTCCAGTCCAATCAGGGCTTTTAGAAGTCCCCCTTTTCTTTACTTCTTGGCTTAGTCAGTTAAAGAGCCTGAAGAGGGCAAAAGGGCAGTCAGAGTCAACCCAAATAGAACAAACTAGCATTCCTTGTGCTCATTAAAAGGTAAATGCCAGAAAAAAAGTTTTAAAATAAGTGGAAAGCAGCTATTCTTCTGCTCCAACCCCATCCTCCACTTCTGCTGTCAGTACAAAAGAGGAAAATGGAATGAGAAAATGAGCTGAAATTGTCCAAGCTGGAATTGAATTTAGGCAATGAAATTAATTTTCCAACTGAAAGAGGCCTATCACATTGAAACAAAAAGAAAATGGTGAATTTTTGTTCCCTAGAGACCTTTAAAAAAAAGAAATGGAAAAGAAGGGGCCCCAGTGGCAACTTGAGATCCTTCAGGATCCTTTCAGTTTAGTTCAACTGAAAGCTAATTGATGAAATAAATGCACAGTGAGCAGAGTTCAAGAAGAGAAACAACAGTCAACCATTAAACTGTAGCTGGAAGAGGGAATGAGAGTTCCTCTCAAAAACAGTGGATGGGGAGTAAGGAGGTGAATCCAAGGTCTTGACCCCAAGGTTTCAATCCTAGCTCTATCTTTTCCTACCTAGAGCAAGACTTTGAATAAGTCTCTTAACCAGCCTGAGTTTCTTATCTGTAAAATAAAGTGGGTTAACTAGATGACCTCTGAAGGTGCTTCCAGCTTTAAATCAGTAAATACTATTATTGGTATTACTCTACAATCAGTTCTCTAAAGGATGGAGTTTAAAGTTACCTCTGATTTAGGAAGGGAAGGAAAAAAATTGCATTTGACCTGACAAGTACCCTGCAAGGAATTGTTGTCCCCACTGAAGAACCTGAGGCAACTAGAGATTAAGTGACTTGCCTGGGTCACTTCACTAGTAAATGTCTGAGGCTGGATCTGAATGCAGGTCTTCCTGACTCCAAGCCTCATGCTTCTGCTTCCACCTCTCCCCTCAATGAAATTAGTTACCACTGTGAGTATGCCCTACAAATGTAAAATCTTATACAGTTGGGTTCAAAAACAACTTTATACATATAATTATGGGTAGACAGCAATTTGTCTAAGAAAAATTTAAAGGATTGAATGAATCGCAAGCTCACTCTGGGGCAACAACATGACGTGGCAAACAGAAAAAAATCAAAGGTAATCTTATACTGCATTAAAGGAGGCATGTTAATAACTCACATAAATGCCCGTTTTAGAGATGAGAAAGCAAACTTTAAAGGAGATCATCCATAAGGGCAGAATAGAAGAGAGGCCTGAAAAAAACCAGTCAGACAGACACTGGATACTAAATGTCAAATTAGGGGAGAGAGGTCATTAAACTGGAAAAAGAGAGGCAAAGGTATAATTGTATCTAAATTTTCATCTTGAAGATGATGAATATGAAGATTAAAGAGACCCACTGGAAGACATGAACTAATATAGAATGAAGTAAAACCAGGATAATATTATTACACAATGATGCCATACAAAATAAATAATAAAAGAATAACAACAATAAATCAAATAAGATGGTGTGCAAAATAATGATCCAATTCAGCCCTGAAAAGAAAAATTCAAGGTCAGGAATTATGTGTGGAAGACTGCATATTACTGTCAGACTCAGTTGATATGTTGGTGAATTTTGCTGAACTGCTCTCAGTCTCAGTGTGTGCATGTCTCTGTGTGTGAGACACACACACACACACACACACACACACACGAATTTAATTTATTACAAGGTGTGACACTATGGGGAAATGAAGGTGATATGAAACCAGACAATATCAACAAAGTATTTTTAAAATAAAAATAAAATTTCATCTTGATGGCCCATTTTAATCCCCTTTCCTCCAAACCTCTCAGGCTCTAGGGAACATGAATTAGAGCTGTATCCCAAGGCTTCGAGAATGAATCTAGGACTCTACGTAATTGCAAAGAACTTGAAATTTGGGAGTCTAACTTCTGGAAATCTTGGCAAGATATTCACTTAAAGAGCCAAGGCATTGTCTATCCAGAGTGTTCAAACAGTACAGAACAAGACAAAGCTGGAATGGATTGATTTGTTGTTTCACTGACGCCACTGCAACACCTGTGAGCTGAGTAAAAACAAAGAAATGTTCTTTTCCTGGACACCCTTCTCTAGTTCCAGACCTATTTTCTCTTTATGAATATCAGGTCCACTGAAGATTAGTACCTCTAATAAGCAAGCTTGGAACCCTGAGCTAATGTGGAGCCTTGCTCCCGTGGAGCAAAGAAGAGTCTCCAGACTCCACTTCATTCAATGGCAGCTTTGATTATTAAGAGGATTGCTCTTAGAAAGATCATAAACTGTTCAGAGAAGGGTCAGATTTAGACTGTTTAATCCAGCAGTTCTCACAGTACCATTCACAGACCCACATGAGTTCCTGTGACCCTTTCAGGGGTCCCCACTGTCAAAACTTTATTCATAAGAACTCACAGTAGATAGAGCACTAGCCTTGGAGTTAGGAAGATGGGTGTTCAAATCCAGACTCAGACACTTTGCCTCTAACTAGCTGTATGACCCTGGGCAAATCACTTAACCCTGATTGCCTCCTATCCAGGGCCATCTCCAGTTGTCCTGATTTTATCTGACTACTGGACCCAGATGGCTCTGGAGGAGAAAGTGAGGTTGATGACTTAGCACAGTACCCTTCACTCAAATCCAGTTCATGTGCTTGTCATGGCATCAACTCCCTGAAAACATTGTCTTCTTTGAGAATGAAGGACAAACTACAAGACATGATTTACCTATTAAAATATTCTTTCTTTATCCAACTATATATGTATGTAGGATCAGATTTTCTCAAATATTTCAATCAAAACAACATATCTCAAAAGATTGGAAGCAGAAGCAAATATGAAATCTTGTTTTAAACAAGACAGTAAAGAGATGCACAAAAAATTTGTAAAATAATGCCATTCTAGGAGCGGCTAGGTGGCGCAGTGAAGGGGCGGCTAGGTGGCACAGTAAATAGAGCACTGGACCTGGAGTCAGGAGTACCTGGGTTCAAATCCAACCTCAGACACTTAATAATTACCTAGCCACGTGTCCTTGGGCAAGCCACTTAACCCCATTGCCTTGAAAAAATCTAAAAAAAAAAATGCCATTCTAATTTTGGAAATATAGTGGAAAATATAGCTTTTTTCCATTTAAAATGTTATGTCAACATATAATAAGTTTATTTTTAATAATTATTTTTTTTAATTTGTGACAGCTAGGTGGCACAGTGAAGTGTATACTGGGTTTAGAATTAGGAAGACTCATCTTCCTGGATTCAAATCTTGTCTCAAACATTTACAATCTGTGGTATTTACTACTCTGGGCAAGTCACAAATCTTTTTGCCTCAGTTTCTCACGTGTAAAATGATCTGGAGAAGAAGATGGCAAACTACTTTCATATCTTTGACAAGAAAACTCAAATGGGGCCACAAAGAATCTAGGATAATTAAAACAATTAAACAATATTTTTTAATTTTATCAGTTTTAATTTTTAATATGGTAAATATCAGTAGATATAACCCACATAAACAAAAGTTCTTTAGGGTCCCCAATAATTTTAAGAGTGCAAAGGGGTCCTCAGACCAAAAAGTTTGAGAACCACGAATCTAATCCAATCCTCTCACTTTACACATAAGAAATCACAGTCTATCAATGATGTATTATGTCTATAATCCAAGCACAAGCTTCACTAGATTTGAAAAAACTGATGAATTTGATAAAGCAAATCTCTTAAGACCTTGCTAAGTTACCAATTATTACAATACACATAAATGGAGGAAGTGCCCATGCTAAAAATAAATTACAGATCTTCAAAGTGTTTCCATGTTAAAAGATAATTTACTTGATTTATAAAGACTTGAGTTATTAATCCAATGATACTTCTGAAATTGGTGACATGTTTAGATCTTGAAACTATTTAAGGAGTTGGTTAACTGTAGAATGATAACCTTATACAAATTAGCTGCTCCTTGGATGATTTCCATAATTGTCATCTAACATATGAGTATAATATATTAAATAATAAATGTGGATTGGTGAACTGGGGAGAAAAAAAAGAAGAGGAGAAACTGGGACCCAATAGAGGTTGTTTCTTTAGCTTCCTCAACTGTAAAAATGGGAATAATATAATATCACCTACCTTTCATAGGGTTTTAGTGAGAATGGTAGTAATATCTGTGAAGTACTTAACACAATATCTATCACATAGTAAATGTTTAATAAATGTTTGTTCTCAAAGACTAACAGAATGCCTTCTGTGGGGGTGGGGGGAGGGAAGCAAGAATGGGGGGAAATTTGTAAAACTCAAAATAAATAAAATCTTTATTAAAAAATAAATGTTTGTTCTCTTCCTTTCTGCCTTAAGTGGTAAACTTATGATCACACAGATAATGAGATAAAGTTAGAAGCTCCTCCTTTTTTAAATGATCAGCTTGTCAGGGCAGGAACAGTATCTCATTCACCATTGTATAAGCCTCCCATTGCCTAATTCAGTATCTTACACATTAATAAGTACTTCATTGCCTATCTCAGGGCATTGTTGTGAGTAGGGGAAAAAAACCTTAAAATGTTATAGAAATACAAACTGTTATTATTAGATGCTCAAAAAAATTTTGTGAATAGATAAAATAGTGATCCTTAAAGATGTCTGCCTTTGGAAGAATTCTTTCTTATTATTTTTTCCTGCCTAACCTATGATTTCATTACTGTGGAGCTCACAAGGAGAAATTCCCTCAACCAATTTATATCTGTACTTGCAACACAACTTATTGTCTCAGACAGTTGCCTGGGGCACTAAGAGGTTGAATCATAAAAAGCCTCATAAAAGTAGGAAGTGTCATTCTCAGAACTTGAACCCAGATTTTCCTGATTCTCAATCCATTACGCAAAATGTTTCCTTAGTGAAATTCATAAGGAACACATTCATACTCAGGTACACACAGAAACAATAAAATCAGAAAAGCTTACAAAGAAAAATGTTAGCAAATTCAGATTAACATAGTTTTGCAAATTATATTTGAATATCCCACCAGCATCAAAAATTCCAAAATCCAACTCATTCGTCATCTTTTACACACACACACACACACACACACACACACACACACACACACACACACCTTTACAAGAAAATATTCCCTTCTCCCTAACTATTATTTTTGGTGGCACCACCATTTTTATTCTCCATCTTCCAGATTCAAAACTTCAGATCCTCTTAAGACTTCCACAGTCAAAACATAGAATCAACTACTAAATCTTATCAATTTTGTCTTTGCTTGACCCCCTCCTTTTCATTCCCACTACAACCACTAGTTCTGGTCCTCATCCCTGTCATATGAATCAATATAAAACCATCCATAACAGTCTTACTGCCTACACCCACTAGTAAACTTACTGATATTTCATTTTGTCATGTTACTTCTCAATTCAAAAACTATCTCTTAAAGTTTATTGCCTACAAACTATAAACTGCTTTCTCTAATGTAGGGAGATTAGACTATCAGGAAAGCCTGACACCAACCCCAATTAGTAAGCAAGGGCAAGTTGAGTATTTAAAAGTATTTAAAAGAATATTTGCATCCTAACTCAAAGATTAGACTAAAAAAAAGGGTAACAGTGGAGAAAGAAGAATGGCAATTACGAGGGCAATCAATATCTGAGGGATTCTCTGACCTGGCTTTATTTATGTGCCTGAATCCCAAAAGAGTTGAAAAAGCTTGTGTGGCTTTGATTTAAGAAGTGAGATTCTTCCCCCACAAGAGAAAGGTCATTGTCAACAACTATTCACCAAGAAACCAACAGATGACAAAGTAGTCTAGATAACAACAGATGTCAATTAGAGGAGAGAACAGAGCAGTAGTTTGGGGGTATAGGAAGAAAAGGGCAGGAAGGAGGGAGAAAGTCAAATGATACTGGCAATTCTTTGGAAGCATACAGCAGTATGATAGACCAATAATCGGGGAGAAGTTGATCTAGGAATTTGACTTGCTTTGTTTATGTGTGTCCCCTGGCCACCCTTGTTTCTTACAGATCTGCCTTTTCCCATAAATGTTCTATGATCACACCTTATATATCTCTCCCAGTGTGTGTTCCTTGGCCAAATACATTCCATTACTACACGAATTTCCTATATATCCTCCCTCTTCCACTGGTAGCATGATAACCTATAAGAGACTGTATCCCTAGATGTATATGATGAATTTCTCTTATTTATTTTCCCCTGCAATTTAATTAAATATCTTTTGCTTCAAAATACAGTATCCTCTAATTGCCCTACTTTAAAAAAACAACAACTTTGGACTTGTGAGTTCTGTTTGGTAGATGCTGACCCAAAACAGGTCTTGGATCTGGGGTAGGTTTTATAATAGGTCTATTCGGGATTGGGGAAGAGAGGTAAAGAAAAAAAAGAGAAAGGAAGTAAGCTATGTTAGTATTCAAGATTACCTTCAATCTGCCTCTATCTAATACACCTTTCCAGAAATCCCTGATGCTATTTCTGTTCACCCATTCATCATTCCAAAGTGAGCTACTCACTGCTCTTCTCTCACTCTGCCTTCATCTATAAGCCTCCATTTAACCTATCCCCCATCCTGGAATGGACTATGAATCACCCCTTCCCCCAAAGTCTCCTTGTTAAGATCCCCCCTTGAAGCCTAATTTCACATGCTAACACCAGTCATAAAGCATTTAACACAGGGCCACTACCAGTACCTCAGTGCTGAAACTGGCATCTACTTCCTCAGATTTCTCAAAGTTGTTTGTTATTTGGTATTTGGAGTCAGAAAACCTGAATTAAGTTCCTAGTTCTGTCACTACCTATTTGATACCTGTTAGCTAACAAATCTCTCTGGGCTTCAGTATCATTGTCAAAGGAAACAAGACTAGATGAGCTTTCATCCTATGACTGGATTTCTCCTTTGCCCTTATAGTTTTGCCTTGTATCACCCATGAGCCCATGTTGGAACTTCCCCCATCTCTCCCCTTAGAAAGTAGACTCCTTGAGGAAATAGAAATAAGGAAAAGTTCAACACATCAGAAAATCATAGCTTGGAGGAGTCCCAAGGCCCAACAGGCTTTTACAAAAGTTCTGTATACTGTCTAGGAAGTGAGAGAAGGTTTTATTGATTTCCTTGAGTGGCATTCTAAGTGTGGAGAATTGTAGGATTCTCTGGGGAAAGGGGTAAGGTTGTTTAATTTCCTAACAATCCTAAATTATTTCCCCCTGAAGGAAAAGAGGAAAGGACACTAAGGAAAGTACTGTAACTCTGCACAATGGTGTGGGTCCCTGAGGAAAGTGGAGGTCCACTAGAAAGGGAAGAGAAGCTGTTATCACTTTTAGATCTGAATCCTTTGGATTTTCTGTTGGGTTAAATAAAATCTATCTTAAAGTTAATTTTTATTAACAGAACACATGACCTAAATTTAGTGGAAGCAGAAACCAAAATTGAATGCCTTAGCAGAAAATACTGAATAAGAGCATGAACCAGACATTGATATTCCCAAGAGAGATCCTGGGGAGGGTATAAAATAAGCCATAAATTAATTCTTGGAGCAGTGGTTCTTGAGACATGTGTTACATTGATTTTTAAACCCTACTAGCCTTTTTAATGATGGTATTGAGTCCCCAGAAAAGGACCCCTCTAAGGTTTCTTCAAAATTTGCAGTTTTATGACTACAAAAGCCCAAGTCATTGAGCTTCTTGGGACCTTGTTTCCCTCATCTATAAAATGAAGGTAGAGAACATCTGTTCTCCTAGGAACCCCATATCCACAAACACATCTCAGTGCCCATTGATACAATTGACAAGTCCTAAGAAAATTCACCTGCTTTGGTCAATTTAGAAATATGTTGTTCATGTCATCACGTCTATAATTGAAATCAAATTACTTGCCTTCTCAAGGAGGGGAGAAGAATAAGGAAAGAAATTTGGAGGTCAAAGTTTCTTAAGTGTTAAAAAAAATTTTAATGTAATTGGGAAATATTTTATGAAACAAATAATTTTTAAAAATAAAGTTAATTATAACAGCAAAAATAAATGTTCAAATGCTTGAGGGAAATCAGTAAGAACCCAAAATTCCCACATCCAACCATCCAATGTTTCACTTTCTCCAGTCCTAGGGGAAATAAATTCCATATTCCATAGTCCCTACCTCAAATACCCAAGGAGGCCCAAGTAATCACCCTCACAGCTCCTCCTGGTTTCTGTTTCACTTTTCCCATCCCTCAGCAAATTTTGGTGCCCCCGAAACACACTGAAACTCTTGCTCCTCTTCCCAGGAATCAGAATCCCTAAAACTTACCTTCTCCCAAATCAAGCACCATCCCCACCAGCCAATCTTCCTCTATTTACTCCATCCCTCACAAACTTCCAGACTATTTTAATTTCTGTCCAACCACATTTCCCTACTTTCCCTATGGTCTAAAATTGGTCCCACTTCCATTCCCCTGCCTTTCCCCGTTTTGTATATTATATCTGCTCCTTCAATTCTGTTCTAAAACTACAGTAGGAGGGATTTATGTTAGATGGGAGATTAAATTACACACCAATTCCCCTGCTGTGAGAGTGGTTAAAGACTGCTCTGCCAAAGAAGGCTGGGAAATTCTCCTGAATAGAATTTTAAGAAAAGGCTGTTATACAGAAACCAATCCAGAAACCTGCTCCTTCTCCCATACTGAAGCACACACCCAGTACTGTACCCTCTGCTTCTGAGCCCTGTGCTATCATATATTATTATTATTATTATTATTATTATTATTATTATTATTATTATCTCATTTAATCCCTCACAAGCAGCCCAGGAGTCAGATAAGTAGTATAGTGGATAGAGAGCCAGAAAGATCCAAAATCAAATCTGAACTCAAGACACAGCTACGACTCAGGGCAAATCACTGTACTTCTTTTTGCCTCATCTTAAAATGGGGGAAAATCATAGCAACTTCCTCTTGAAGTTGTGAGGATTAAATGAGATCATTATAAAGTATATAGTAAGCATTATAAAATGTTAAGTTATGATTATCTTGAATGAGAAGAAATTGAGGCTGAGAGGTTAAAACACTTGCCCAGGATCATATAGTTAGTAAGTGTCTAAGGTAGGATTTAATCTTATGTCTTCCTGACTCCACCTCTTCCACTGCACCACTGAGCTTGCCAAAAGCAATAATGTCTTTCATCTGAAAGATACTGTATACTTTCCAAAAGCACTTTCACACATATATTCCCATCTGAGAGAGAGAAAAATTGAGTTCAGAAAAGTCAGACCATTGTCTCAAAATAAGTTGATGGCTTAAGATAGGTTAGAATCCATGCATGGGAAGCTAGGTGGTATAGTGGATAGAGTACCAGCCCTGGATTCAGGAGGACCTGAGTTCAAATCCTGCCTCAGACACTTGATACATATTAGTTGTGTGACTTTGGGCAAGTCACTTAGCTTTTATTGCCTTCATTTTTAGTTGTCCCTGATCTTTATCTGACCAATGGATCCCGATGGTTCAAGAGGAGAAAGTAAGGCTAATAACTTAGAACAGCACCCCTTCAACTCCAATTCACAAATGTACATGTCACAGCACCACCTCCCTGATGTCATGATCTTCTTAGAAAAGGAAAGACAAATAACAGAACCTAGAAATGGCATTCAGAGGTTTTTCCCATAATCAAAGAGGTCAATCCCATTCTTAGTATTGTATATAAAAGGGTGTCCCCTTCCAAAGGTTTAGCACCATCTTCAGATTTCTGGTCTTTACATCTTCATGGCCAAAATGGAATCACAAAATCAGAGCTGTCAACGACCTTAGGGAGCATCTTATCTCCATTCTATGGACAGTCTTTCACATTTACAAAACACTTTATAAATTTATACCTCTGTAAGTTAAGACAAAGCATTATTACTCTCATTTCACAGATGAGGAATCTAAAGTGATTTGCTCAAATTCACACAACTGGTAGTTGGTATAATGAAATGAACATGGAGCAAGAAGAAGTGCCATGTCCTACTTAATAACTGTGAGATCTTGGATAGAGAATCTTCTTGTACTGTCTGCTGATCAAAGTCCAACTGAAGTTAAATCTACAGTTTGGGCAACAATATTCTTGTTGTTTGGTTGATTTTTTTTAACATTTTGGAAGAGTCACCAATAAGCTGGAGAATACTCAGAAGAGAGAAAGTCAGATGATCAGGGGCCTCAAAAATCATGTCAAGCAAGCTATGTGACCTTAAAATCACATCCTCTCTGAGCCTCAATTTGGGAAAACTGGAGCTGCTTCACCTGGAGAAAAGAAGATTTGCAAGGAAAGTAAGGGCTACTTTCAAATACTTTAAAGGGTTGCCATGTGGAAAAGGAATTAGGTTTATTTTGTTTGGCCCCTGAGGAAAGACTTGGACCAATACATGGAAGTTACAGGGAGGGAAATTTTATTCAGCTCAGCATAAGGGAAAACTTCCTAATAATTACAGTTTTCCAAAAATAGAATGAGCTGACTGGGGGTATAGTGAATTCTCTATAACTGGAGTTCTTTAAGTGGAGGCTACATGAAGACCACTTGTGGGTAAATGTAAATGGAGACAGAATTCCTGATTTAGGTACAGTTTGTACTAGATGACCTCTTAAGATTTCTGCCAATTCTGTGGCTCTTCGATTAAGTTCATCATTTAGCCTCCTGGAACCTCAGTTTCTTCATCTATAAAATGGGATTCCTCTCTACTTCATAGTGTGACTGTGGAAATCAAGTTAAACAGAGCATGTATGTTGCAAGCACTTTGTTAAAACTCTCTATGATTATAAGTTAGCATTTGCGACTAGAAAGAGACAGAACTGAAGCTGACTCCCCTTTCACTTTGGCCAAGTTAATGATCCCCTCTGGGCCTGCTTTCCCCTCTGTAACAAGGAGATGAGATGTAATGACCTCTAAGATCTCCTGTAGCTGCCAAACCTGTGAACTAACAAGCTTGGCCCAGATCTGCCCCAGGTGATACAACAGTCCAATTGGGTGCTTTGCACAGACTGTTCCCTTCTCCACAAAGACTGCCAATTCCCCAAGTTTCCTTCGACCCAGCTAGTCACTTTTTGCATGAAACCTCTCTTAATTTCATTCTTCTCCCAATATATTTCTTTGCATTTATTTTGTGCCTGTTGTATCCCCCATAAAAATGCAAATGCCTAAATCAGGGGCTAAATTTTTTGTCTTTGTAGCTCCAGTGCCAGGTACACAGTAGGCGCTTACTATATGCTTTTTTGCTAGACTGGCAGATCTCCAGACTCCTCGGCTTCCTTTTTTTGCCTGCTGCCCCGCCACTTCACTCCCGGACCGACCCTGCCCCCTTTTCCGGTCCCTGCCGCTAGCACCCCTAGCCAGCCCACCTCGAGCCCCCTCCCCACTGCCGGGCCTCACCATCTTGGCAGCACCCGCGGTCTCCGAGGCCTCCCCAGCCTCTCTGGCCTCCCGGGCTGAGCCACCGCCGCTGCAGCCACACAGCTGCTGCCGCCGCGGGCTGGAGGTGTTGACGCGTCACCATGGCAACTGAGAGCCGGGCCTCGCTCCACCCCCCTGGCGTGACCGCTCAGTTCCCGGCCCTGCCCGGCCTGTTTGATTCGGGCCTGGCGCCGGTCCCTGAGTTGGTTGCCATGGGAACCAAGAGCCCTGCCCCGCCCCCCTCGTCTGTGTGCTCCCGGGGGAGAAGAGAGGCTGGGGATAATGAGATGGATCCTCAGAGGGGTGGGCGCCCCCTTCTCTTTGGGGGTCAGCCGTCCTTCTAAAAGTGTGCCATAGAAGCAAGAGCCTCAGATTTGGCACTGGACTTCTTGGCTTTAATTGCTCATTTTCTGTGCCCTTGGGTCATTTAACCTTTCTATAAACCTCAGTTTCTTCATCTGTAACGTGGGCAGAGTAACACTTGCGCTGCCTGCGGGGATTTCGCTATGAAAGCCTTAGTTAAATTAGACTTCTCAACTCGAATTATCTTGCTCACAGCTGTGTGTGGCATCCCTCCTCCCTCACCCCAGCCTTAGTTTCTCCCCTGAATTAGCACCAAGTTTTGCCCCAGAGCAAGCGCTTTAAAAAAAAAAAAAATCTATGAGTGAGTGTGACCTGTAATATTCTGATACTCCCTCTATTATTTCCTTCACGAAGGGTTCCAAATCCAGAATGGGAAGGGGGAGGGGGTGGGGTGAAAGAAAGGGAAAATAAATCCCAAGTGAATGCAACAAGGAACATGTCCTTTACTTTGATCCAGTCTACAGCAGAGAGACAATGGGGTGTCCGGGAAAGGACTTATATCAGAACTGAATCTGGGACTACTTGTGTGACCCTTGGCAAACTAAGTCAAGAGACACAACTTTCTCTGGTTCTCAGTTCCCTTTTTCTTAAAGTCCCTGCCAACTCTAAAATCTATGAACGGTAAATAGATTTATTCCTCTTAGAAGCAGCAGTAAGGACAAGAAAGTTAGATAAAACCTGACTGGGTTAAAGTCTAATCTGGCTAGATAATAAACAAGGGAAAGTGGACAATCCCTTTCACTTTTCAGAGCTTCAATTTCTTAATCTGCAAAATGGCTAGCATTGATATTGCATTAAGATTTACAAAACTCACTTAACCAATATTCTATCATTTAAATTTCATAACATTCCTGTGAAGTAGATTTAATTTACAATCTCCATTTTACATATGAGGGAAACAAGCTAAAAGAGGTAAACGATTTGCCCCATCATATAGCTAGCAGTTCTAGACAGAAATCGAAGTTGGGTCTTTTGGTTTGCTCTGTCCATTGAGAACCAGGCCCCCAGAGTTTATTAACATTTGGCATACCTCAGCCCAGTTCTTTACAGGGGAGAAATATGCACAAATGAATCTGGGATCTCATCAATTTGCAACATCCCTCCAACAAGCACAGCACAACTGACTTCTCTGCCCACTCTGTTCTGCTCTTGTATTTTTTCCCATAACACGAGAGAAAGCCTTACTCTATGACCTTCTAATCATTACTATCAGGTGACTTGTAAATTAAGGAGACATGATCACTGTCTACTTCTCCACAGTTACTGAGAAGATAGAAGGCACAGTGAAATTTGAAAAAAAAGGGATAGGGTCACTGATGCTCCTATTTGCTTTGGTGAAATTAAGCTCTAATCTAAGAGATTTGATGATGTGGGCAAGCAATTTATAAATTGGAAAGTGCTCTAGGAAATTGTTTCTATTATGCCCAACTACTATTACTATCTTTTACTCATATTCCTTCCCTGAAGTTACTTTTTCCCCCCTCAGAGTACATCCTGTGTAAGGCAAACTTCAATGAGTTAGGCTACAGAGAGCAGAAATGAATATAAGGCAGCAGAAGGAAGTGAGTTTAGACCTCCAGCCTCATGTATCACAGCAGAAAGAAAGAAAAATGATTGATTCTGAAGTTAGAGGATCTGGGATGAAATTCTAACTTTGTTATTTATTTATTAGCTGTGTGCAATTGAGTCTCATTTTTCTCATGTATAAAGGGTGGGAGAGGAATTGGAACTCACTTTTCTCAGATATAAAATGAGAGAATATAGTTTCTAAGTTCCCTTAAGGGTAAAGGGGGACAAGATCAGTGATATCACCATAATGGGGAACTCAGATATGCAGCTTTTTCTGAAATGTACAGTCTTAGAATTGCCCCAAGCCTTAAGAAGTTAAAGAACTGGTTCATGATCTACTTGAGAGTGTTTAGGGCAGGATTCAAACTCAGGTCTTCCTGATTGCAAGGCTTGCTACCTACTATCCACCATGTCACACTCTTTGAGAAAAGATTTCTTAACATTGTATACTCTAACATCGACATGGAGTTGATGGTCAACCTTAATGGACTTGCTCATTCCATCAGTGCAACAATTTGGGGATATCTGTGATGGAGAATACCATCTGTATACAAAGAAATAATTGTGGAGTTTGAACAAAGAGCAAAGACTATTACCTTTAATTTAAAAAAAATCTTATTATGTAATTTTGCTATCTCTTATACTTTGTTTCTTCCTTAAGGATATGGCTTTTTTTTTTTTCTCATCACATTCAACTTAGATCAATGTATACCATGGAAATAATGTAAAGACTAACAGATTGCCTTCTATGGGGGCTGGGGGGTAAGGAAGCAAGATTAGGGGAAAAATTATAAAATTCAAAATAAATAAAATCTTTCTTCAAAAAAAAAAAAGATCTCTTAAAGGTATAAAATTCAGTTGGAAATGCCCAAAGCATAAGACAGAGGATATGGCATTTCTTATTCAGAAAGGGTTGTTTTGTTTCTGTTTTAAAATACTGGCTTAATTCTCACTTCTGGTCTGGTTGAGATGAATTAATGCACGGGAGCTGTTTGAAGGCCTCTACAAATCCCTAGGGGTTCTTGATTTTATGATTTTCCCTGAACATTGTCATCCTTGCCCCGGCTGTTCCAACTCTTGAGGGGTGGAGCCAGCTGTGAGAGGCCCCAGCCCTGCTCAGAGCTTTCTCCAATTCTCCTCTTCGGAGGCTCCCCACCCCCACTAAGTGGCCAAATTAGACTTCCTTTCCTCCCCTCCCATACCAGCTGGTTGACCACATCCCATCCCCTTTCTTCTGAAAGCCTCAAGAAAAGGCCAGGGAGAAGTCATGGATTTATTGTGAAATGTCCTTCCTCACCCTGCTTTCTCTCCCATCCACTCCCCTAACTCCCTTACCCCTATTCCCCAGGTCACCCTGTTTCTCTTCCTGTGGCCCAAAGTGACCTCCATTGCTCTTCTTCCCAGCCTCGTGACTCTTCCCCGCTGCCTTCAACTGGTGAAATGAGAGGTCAGGGCTAGAATAGCTGGAGGCAAACAGAATAGCTGAATGATGTTATTACAGCCCTGGAGTGTGGGGAGAAAGGAATGGGTCGCCTCCTGCTGATAGCCCCGTTGTTTTTTTGTAACAAGCCTGAGCCTGTCACTGCTCCCACTAATTCCATATCCCTTTTCTGGTTTTCCCAGCCCTTATCTCTTCCTGAATTTCCTAGACTGGAAGATTGTGTCCCTTCTACTCATGTGGAGAGAGGGAGGGAGCTACCATATTGGAAAGGAGCCCAGAGGAGGGAAGCTACTAGGGGGAAAGGAGACTAGGAACTGCAAAGGAGGAGAATAAGACTGCTGCTCCCTGCTCTTTCTTCTCCAGTTTCATACAGCCATTCCCCTCCCAGATTGATTTTTGTTAGTAGGTAAAAGATGGCATTTTTGGTCTAATTTCTTATCTAACCTTAATCATTGATTGGTGTTGCCTCAACCTGAGCCCTGGGAAAGCTTAGAAAGGTCAAGGTCTCCCATGGCAGCCAGGGCTGTCTCCAGTCATCCTGATTCAATATCTTGCCACTAAATGCAGCTGGTTCTGGCGGAGAAAGTGAGGCTGATGACTTAACCCAGCTCTGTCTCACTTAAATCCAATTCACTTGCAAGTCAACAACACATCACCTTTCTGATCACTTTACTCTTTAGAGAACACTTTACTCTTAGAGAACAAAGGACCAAGGACAACAACATGGTATCAAACTCATTAGAAATGAGGCTCACTAAACTATACATATGCAAGGATCCGTCCAGGAACATTATCTATATTCTATTGTATTTTGCTAAGTTTCCCAATTACATTTTAATTTGGTTTGGTCTTTACTCCCAGGTTTAACATCTCTACCTTTGCAAAAATTCCCCACCTGACTTTGACTCAATTACCCTCTTAACTCAATAAATTCCTGCCTATCCTACAAAGATTTATATAGGATTTTTCCCATAGCTAGGATTTATATAGTGCTCACCACGTGCCAAACCCCATGCTTCAATCTTCACAACAACCCTGGGAGGGAGTTGCTACCAATATGTTAATATGTTATATTATAGTTATTTCTGGATGTCTTATTTCCCTACTAAGTTTTGTAAAGATGTCCAGCAATCTTCCAAAACCTTTGTATCTCCCCCAGTGATTAGCACAGTCATTTAATTAATTTGTTCATTAATTAATATATGTCTAATTGCTATTGCCCAGAAGAAAAGATTTAATGTTACTTCCTGGGGGGGGGGCTGTAATTTTTTCCTCTGAGTATTTTCTAATCATTTCCTTTTCTTAATGGGTCCCACTTCCTGGCTATTTCTTACACCTGAGTCTGATAGGACAAGGACTTTATATTCTCTCAATATTAAAACCAGAGGGAGAAACCAAAGCCCTGCCCTTCGAAGTAGAACTCACTTAAAACCCCAGTCAGCTGCTTTCACTTTCCCTTGATTCTTAAACTTTTTTGGAGGCATATGAAGGGTAAAGCTTCTTTGAAGATTTCTAGTTACATCACCTACCCCAGGGCTGTAGCTATGTTGAGCAATGAGACTTTGTCTCAGAGTGCCAACAATGAAGGGAGTGAGAGGCAGCTAGGTGGCGCAGAGCCTCAGACCCTTAATAATTACTTAGCTGTGTGACCTTGGACAAATCATTTAACCCCATAGCCATACAACAAATGAATGAATGAATGAATAGCTGAATGAATGAATGAATGAATTTCCTCTCTCCTAAGCCATTAGGGAGTGAATGAGCCAAAACTTTCCACCCCATCCCACCCTAAATGAATTTGTCCCAACTCAAGAATTCCTCACTATGATGTCACCCACTTATCCTCATTCACATTCTGTCCCTAAACAATAATGACTTGCATTTACATAGTGTTAAAATAATTATCACTTTCCTTGAAGAAATTAGAACAAGTACCATTATCCCCATTGTACAAGTGACCAAATGGTTAATTTGGTTAATTAACTTGCCTACAATCTAGGGGCTGGGAAATGGTGAACACCAACTCTGATTTTCTGTTTCTAATGCCAGTACTTTGAGTTTTTCCCATAGCCTCATGCTTCTGAAATGAGACTTCCTTTACTCCTCTTTTTGGTATTTCAAAAGATCTATGGCTTCATCAAGACCTGGGACTGATCAATACCTATGGCTTCATCATCAATAGGGAAAATCCTCTCATCAAGTTTCTGATAATAGTAAGCTGCCACACTCTTGAATAGGTTGTTCCTCAGGTTTCAATCTGGACCTTCATACTTTGGTTGGACTTATGCTCAATTGAATAACCTTTAAAAACCCACAATCACTTCCACAGAGCCATGAGATGCCTCAACATAACTTTTTTGGATGCCTCCCTAATAAGATATTAATGTTCTGTAATTTCCTGGCCCCAGCCATTGGGAACTTGGTCGCTAGGGAAAAAATCATTCCTTGGGGGGAGAGAGGAGAGTTAAGACTGAATCCCTCACCTTGCTACTGAAGAAACTATCCTAATGAGATAAATATAACAAGTTAACCAGATCTGTTATATGAAGTCTTTTCAGCTATTTCAATGAATATTTTGGGATGCAGTTTGGTGGGGACATCGGTTTTTATACCAGAAAAAACTAGACTGTTGAATGATGTTGACAGCTTCAAATACTTAATATTTGTGTGACGTATGGTCACTTCTGTGTGCCTCAGTTTCTTCAACTGTTAAATGTGTGTCATAATAACACCTAATTACCAGGGCTGTTGTATCAAATGAAATAATAATTGTTAAGTACTTATCATAGTGTCTATCATATTGTATATACATGATGGCTATTTATCATTGTTATGCCCTCTAGGTGGTGCAGTGAATAGAGCACTGGCCTTGGAGTCGGGAAGACAGAAGTTCGAAATTGGCCTTAGACACTTCACTCTTACTGTGTGACTTTGGGCAAGTCACTTAACCCTGATTGCCTTGAATCCAGGGCCATCTCTAGTCATCCTGATTCATATCTAGTCACTGGACCCAGATGACTGAAGGGGAAAGAGAGGCTGATGACTTAGCGTAACACCCCCTCACTCAAATCTATTTCATGTGTTTGTCATGACAATCACCTCCCAGATGTCATGGTTTTCTTCCAAAGTGAAGGACAAAAAAAATTAATATTATAATATAGGTTGGAAGTAACTGTCCAACTTATTCAATTCGGATTCTCTGAAAATAGTTGAGCCACAACAATATGAAAACACATTCCTAAGTCATTAAAAAATTAGAGAAATGTGAATTAAAGCAACTCTGATGTTCCAGCTCACACTTATCAGATTGGTAAAGGAAAATGACAAATGTTAGCAAGGCTAATGCATTATTGGTGGAACTGTGAATTGGCCTAGCCATTTTGGAATGCAATTTGGAACTTGTGCCTCCAAAAGTCAACAAACTATGCATACCCTTTGATACATAAATACCACTACTCAATATGTACCCCCAAAGATATCAAAGAAAAAAGAAAAAGGCTCATATATACAAAAATATAACATTTCTTTTCATTGTATACTTGGATACTAAAGATATGGCAATCTATTAGGGAATGGTTAAATTATGGTATATTTATGTGATGCAATATTATTTTACCATAAGAAATGATGATGTGTAGTTTCAGAGGAACTGAAAATTCCTTTATGAATGTAATGAAAAGTGAAGTAAGCAGAACTAGGAGAACAATTTGTACAATGAGAACATTAAAAAGAAAAGCAACTTTAAAAGACTTTTATAACTTTTATTAATGCAATGACAAACTACAATTTTAGACGACTGCAAATGAAGCATGATACTCACCTCTTAGCAGAGTAATGATGAGCTTAAAATGCAAAAAGAGACACAAATTTTTGAACCAACATGAGAATTTGTTTTGTTTGACTGTGCATATTTGTTGTGGTTTTCTTTCTTTCCTTTTCTTTTCACTATTCATTCATGGAGGGGAAATAAGTTGGAGAGAGAATGAATACTTATAAATTGAAAATATAATAAAAATTTTAAAAGCAGTGTAAACCAGAAAAAAAAGGAAAATATATGAAAATAATGAATCAGACTGTAATGAAAGTTAGACTGAGAAGTTAGCTAATAGCAAGAGGTCTGAGCATCATTTATAGCAAGAACTAGCTTTAGTCATGCCAGAGAATATCTCTTTGATTCGACTCTAGAAGAGAAAGATAGATTAGGGGCAGCTTGAGAACTCTGGAGACCAGATCATTAGTTATCTTACAGATGCTCCTCTGGGGAATCCAAATGATAGGTGACCTTCTTTTGTTTTAATATATTAAAGCACATTTATTATATATTTTTATTGATTTAGACCTGGAAGGGATATAGGAAATTATCTAGTCCCATCCCCTTATTTTACAGATGAGGAAACTGAGGTAAAGAGAAGTTGGTACAGTAATTAAGTTCCTCAGGTAGAATTTTTGGGGTTTTTTTTAGTTTTTTTGCAAGGCAAATGGGGTCAAGTGGCTTGCCCAAGGCCATGCAGCTAGGTAATTATTAAGTGTCTGAGGCCGGGTTTGAACTCAGGTACTCCTGACTTCAGGGCCGGTGCTCTATCCACTGCACCACCTAGCCTTCCCTAGATTTTTTTTAATTTTCATAAGGCAATGGGATTATGACTTGCCCAAGGTCACACAACTAAATATTAAGTGTATCTGAGATCATATTTGAACTCAGGTTCTCCTGACTCCAGGGTCAGTGCTCTGTCCACTGTGTAACCTAGCTGCCCCTCAGGGCAAATTTTAGTCTTGACTTTAAGTCCAGTGTCCAAATCAAAAAGTCAAGAAGACTATGCCATTGGGTTGTAATTCAGCATTTTATGGTTCTATAACATTTTATTTTATTTTATTTCCTCCCATAAATTTTCAGTGAAATATTTTGTCCCTACTCTTGGCAAAATTGAATGAAAGGAAAACAGATTTACTGACACCTTACAAAGAATCATGCAGAATACTCAGACCCTAATAGATCCTAAAGTGGATAGAGGCTGCAGTCAGGAAAAACTGAGCTCAAATCCAGCTTTAAACACTACCTGGGCAAGTCACTTTGCCTCTGTCTCAATTTCCTTAACTTCGAAATGGGTATACCTTTCAGGGGGTTGTGAGAATCAAATGTGATATTTAGATAAAGTTCCTAGGACATAGTACAAGCTATTTAAATGCTTCCCTTCCCTTCTCTTCCTCTCTAAATACTACCTGCTTGCTTGACCTCCAAAAACATTTTCACTTTGTTAACCTAGATTTGTTTGTTTGTTTTTCAATTTTCTTCCTGCTCTAACCCAGCATTCCCTGTTGGCTGCCTAATTAACCTTCATGGATCAGATTATATCACATCTTTGCTGACAATCCTAAAATAACTCCCTATTGCATAGGAAGTAAAACCTATCAGTTAAGACTCTCTATAATCAAACACCTAACTCTGCCAGCATTAGATCATGTAATTTATTCCTTTCTTTCTCAACATTCCTGTCCCACTGAAATGCCCTCTGCTCCCCAAACACACAGGTTCTTTCCTGTCTCTTCCAGGACCTGAAATGTCCTCCTCTTCTTCTGTTGAATTACTTCCCAGCTTTTTAAGCCTAAGGAAGTCTTCCCTGAAACCACCACAACAATAATACTGTTTTGCACTTATCTGATGTGAATTCTATCTATATTTGTGTCATATCATTCTATAAAATTGCTAAGCTCCAAGAAAGCAGAAATCCCAAATTAATTAAACTTCACATCATCCAAAGTTTAGTGCCTGGCTCAGGATCCTGCACATAGTAGGATGGATGGAAAAATGAATGAATGAATGAGAAGACTGACATCAGGGAGGTGATGCCATAAAATGTGAGTGAATAGGATTTGAGTGAGAGGCTGTGTTAAGAAAGCAGTCTCACGGGGCGGCTAGGTGGCACAGTGAATAGAGCACTGGCCCTGTAGTCAGGAGTACCTTGAGTTCAAATTTGACCTCAGACACTTAACAATTACCTGGCCGTGTGGCCTTGGGCAAGCCACTTAACCCCATTGCCTTGCAAAAACTAAAATCTAAACAAACAAACAAACAAAAAAAAACCAGTCTCACTTTCTACTCCAGAGTCATCTAGGTCCAGTGGTGAACTATGGATCGAGATGACTGAAGATAGCCCTGGATATGAGGCAATCAGGATTAAGTAACTTGCCCAAGTTCACACAGTAGTGTCAAATGTCTGAGGTTAAACTTAACTCATGTCCTCCTGACTGCAGGACTGGATAATGTTAAGCACTTAGGTCAGACACAGTGCCTACTGCTAGGGACACTAATCATCAAAAAAGCAAAACTAAACCAAACTAAATTCATACTCTCAAGGAGTTTACTTTCACATAGAAGAGACCCATATATGAGCATATGTGATTAGGAAAGGATATTTTGCTGTTACAAGTCATAGCCTGTCCAGCCATAAAGCAGTTGACTGACAGGCCCTTTCTGGAAGCAACATGAATCAATATTTGTTGAATTAAATTGAACTGCTGCAGGGGTCTGGTACTGGCTGATCTCAGTAGGAAAGTGAAACAAAATATGTGGAGTAGGGCCTTGGGTCTCAGTGGCAGAAGCTCTTCACTACCTGGAAAGGGCTTTCTTCACCCTGATCTCTCAACACACAACCTTCTTTGGTCCTATGCCTTCTAACCCAAATCGTGTTCCCTTCTTCTCCTTTCTCCCTCCTTCATTTGGGTTTGTCTCTCTAAAGATTCCCCCTTCAAACTCCATTCTTCAAAAATCCCAGAAAATATCAATTCTTTAATGAGCATATTCTGCTCCCACTCTCCCCCACCCCATCCTTGTTTATGTGCCACAATTTGGGGAGGGGAGGGGAGGGGGGGGAGGGGAGGAGGAGGGAAGGGGAAATAAGGAGAGGTACAAACAGATAACAAGAAGAGAGGGTTTGTAGGAAGCATCCTTCTGACCTAACCACCACTGTCCTGCCCAGCCCCCCTCCCTCCCAGTGCAGTAGTCCCATCCCCTGCCTGTCTCCACCCTCGGAAAAGCTAAGGAATGAAACCCCAGAGGGTCTATATTCTTGGATCTTTGGCTGGAAGGGGAGGTGAAGCCTGGCTGGGGTTAAGGCTGTAATGGGGATTGGGGTTGGGGTTGGAAAGGGGATAGAGGCGTCAGCTGTTGGAGAAGGGGAGGAGTTGAATGGGGGTTCTCTACTCTTGTTTTATTACCACACTTACTAGGCTTTTCTGAACCTTGCCCCAAATCAAGAGGAACCTCCCAGATTAGTTCAGATCTTCTCCCCCAACTTTGACTGAGGTCAAAATCTGAATTTAAATGCATTATAAAGTCACACATTCAGAAGGGAGGGTATTGGCAGCTAGCTCTGGTAATTAATTTGCTTATGAGGAAAAGCATTGGGACCCATCACTAGTTGGTATGTGGAGCCCCTGAAGTCCTGCAGAAGGGTGGGGTAGGTATGTTCTTAATGTTGTACAGGAGTACCTAGAGACAGAAGAGAGATACTGTGGGGCATTCAGTAGAAACCTTGTGAGCTTGGGTAATCAGACAAGCAGTTGTGGGGAACCAACCACTTAGAACATCAGGTTGGGAGGGAAGGAATAATATGGTGAAGATAACAGATTAGATTTAGCTAATGCAGAGGGATGTGGTTTCTTTGTTGATATTAAAGGTTTTGTTTAAGTAAATATAGTTCCTTCTACCAATGTGATCATCCACAAAGCAACTTCCTAATCTAGACCTCAGTTTCCTCAAATGTAAAATAAGAAACATAGACTAGCTACTCCATGATGGATTAGACTACTGAGAATTCTCTGGTCTTTTATTTTCTGTGAATGCTACCTCTTTCCCATTACACTTGGGAGTCCTTCCTCCAAGGGACATAATCTCTTCTGTCCTCCAGATCAAGGGTACTTAAACTGGGGCCCCTTAACTTTTTTTTTAATAGTTTGATAACTGTTTCAATGGAATTACTTCCTTTGTAATCTTATGTATTTTATTTTATTTATTTAAAAACATCATTCTGTCTTTCTGCTCAGTGGGTTTCACCAGAATGCCAAGGAGATAGCTCTAATGGATTTCATCCTCAATTTTGGCTGAAGTCAAAATTTGAATTTTATTTGCGCTATAATGTCACACTTTCAAAAGCTAGGATACTGGCAAATTAACTCTTATTATAAGAAAAAGCACTGGAACCCACTCGGTACAAAGAGTACAGAAAAAAATTAAGAACTCCTAATCTAGGTTGTCATTTTGACTCCTTCACCCCAATACCCCATCTCCAAACAATTCTCCCAAGTAGGTTTCTGAATGAATCGTCTAAGGGAAATTCCAAAGAATAGGTTCAGACCCCAGTTAACACTAAGCTCTAGAAAGGGATTCAGAAGACCTAAATTCAATTATTCATTCTCCTATTAATCATGTGATTTGAGGCAAGTCAGTATCCTTTATCTGGACCAGTTGGTTCAACTCTAAAATGAGGGAATTGGACTAGAAATACATTGATATTGACTTAGCCCAAGGGAAGAAAGGTCACCTTTCATTTGAATCTCCCATAAGGGCATCTTAACACTAGTTGCCATAATCCTCAAAACTGGTCTCTCTTTTACATGATAATACTTCAAATACTTAAGAACAGTTATCTAGTTTACTCTCAGACTTCTCTTCTTCAAGATAACTATCTCCATTTCTTTCAACCATGGACCTTAAAGATCCTTCACAAACCAGTTCAACCAGTGTCCACCTTAATCTTTGGCTCCCACAACTGAAAACAATATCAGATCATGTATGAAGAACAGAGAACAGAGGAACCATCAATTCCTAATTCTTGAAAGTTCTGTTGTTATTGTTCAGTCATTTCACTGCATCTGACTCTTTGTGACCCCATTCTTGGCAAAGATGATGGAGTGGCTTGCCATTTCCTTCTCCAATGGATTAAAGGAAACAGAGACTAAATGACTTGGCCTGGATCACACAGCTAGAAGTTCACATTTGAACTCAGTTCTTTCTATCTCCAGACCCAGCATTTTATCCACTGAATCCCTAGCTGCTTTCCTAATAGCTATGCCTCTTGGAGCAGCTAGGTGGTGCAGTGGATAAAGCATGGGCCCTGGAGTTCAAATCAGACCTCGGAGATTTAATAATTACCTAGCTGGTGACCTTGGACAAGTCACTTAACTCCATTGCCTAGCAAAAAACAAAACAAAACAAAAAAACAAATAAAAGCTAGGCCTCTCTTAATGGGGACCATGCTAATATTAACCACTCCACTGACTCATCTTGAGCTTACAATTCAAAAACCTCACCCCCCCCTTTTCCAGATACGTTGCAATCTCAACAGGCCTTCCATTTTGTACTTGTCAGGTTGATTGTCTAAACACAAGAATAAGATTTTACATTTACTTTCACCGAATTTCCTCTTACAAGATCCAGTCCCGTATTTATAAAGACCTTTTGGAATCCCGATTTTGTCATCCAATGTGTGAGCTCTCCTGCTGAGCCTTTGAGTCATCAGCAAATTTGATGAGTATGCCAGTTCTCCAAAGAGCACTGACAAGAGACCCTTCACTGGAGACCTACTACTGAAAGGATCAAATACTAGTCTGACCAGTCAGTTCAGAATCTATCTGGACAGTATGGAATATGTCCTGTAATCCTTCCATTGGAAGGACTCCAATGTCCTGTATCATACCCAAATTGTACTGAAAATGTGAACTAAAATTACACTTGGAAAAAAGTCTCCTCTTTCCCCTTAAAAATCACCTATTACCCATTTTAGTATTTTTTAAAATTTTTAAAAATTGTATACCTCCTTTATATCCTTCCTGCTAAAGCCTAAGTACATAGGCTTAGAGAACAGTTATCAATTTGACATCCTGGGGATTTCAGATGTGGAGCAGTGGTAGGGAGAAGAAGAGAGAAAAGACTAAGGTGTGGGACAAGGCTACCTGAAGAAAGAAAATAGGGGTTTCCAGGAAAGAATAGGAAAAATTTTGAGAAAGAGACAGAAATGGAAAGGAGGGAATGGGCACTGGGGCTGAAGCTAGGGATGAGAGAAACAGAAGGATGTAGGGTTATCACAAAGGAAACAAAGCCAGGGGAAAGAAGGCGTAGGAGGGATTGAGAGAAAGAGGAAATAAAAGTAAAGGATGCAGAAAGGAGAAGGTTCTGATTTTAGAAGTGGGAGACTGGGGGGCAGAGTTTCTACATGTGTCCTGAAAAATTGCTTCCACATGGTCTGCCTGTGTCCATGGGGTGGTAACCCAGTTTGTCTGCTTCCAGGTTTCTCTGCTCCCCTTCACCCCAACAAGCCTCAAAAGCTCTTACAGGCCAGTTGGGTAAACTTAACCCCACCTCCACATGTCTGGCACACGCTTCCCCCACCCTGGCCTACGTGACCAGTTTGGGCCCAGGGCTGGGACACTGTCGCTAAGATAAGGGCAGCAAGGGAAAACTGCCAAAGTCAGGAAATTGCATAGCCTGGTTCCCCTGGCAACCCAAACTCAGTCCCCAAACAGCAGTGGGTGGGGAAGCTCCCCGCTCAGCTCTCACTTTCCTCTGAGGAGGCCTCAGTCCCCTGTTTCCTTCCAGACCTCAGTCTCCCCACCTGAAAGTAAGAGGGTATTCTCCAAGGAATTATCCTGGGCTTTCTTTTCTTCCAGATTATAGAAATAATATTGTAATTGGAATCTAGAACTATATTAGATACAGATCATCCCTGGTCCTGGTAAGCTGGAGGAAGATTTCTGGGTTCCCCTAGCAGATGAAAACTCAGCTTGTTGGGTAGGTGGATGGGAGGCTGTCTATTGATGGGAATGGGGTGATCCACTTCTGACTTGGTGCCCCCCCAAAAGAAAACTAAATCCCTGGTGGGGTCTAACCAATCTCATCCCTAGGAGTTCTTGGCTGGACCACCCTATATAGAAAGGCAGGCCATCTGGGAATGATTTCATGGAACAAAGGGAGGGAATCCCCTCCCCCAGCTGTTCTCCTTGTGTATCGGGTTACCATCCATTCCCTACTTCCCCAGGAGGAAGCTGGCTACTCCCCTTCTTCCTCCTTGGACCCCTCCCCAAAAAGCTACTATCTTACTATTTGTCCCAGCCTTCACATTTGCCATATAGCCTTGACTCTTTTCTTCTCCTGAGTCTCAGCCTCTAACCATTTAAACAACACCAACAAAAACAACCTATATTCAGTCCAGCTAAAGACTGAATGCTAATCATTGTCCAATAAGATTAGGGGTCTTGAGAGGGCAAGATTGTGACTGGTACAAACCCATGACTATTACAAAATTAATTCAGTGCTGGCCTTGGAGTCCAAAAATCAGGGCTGTAGTCCTGACTATTACAGTCAGTCTAGTTAAGTGAAGTCACCTCATTTCTCTGGGCTTCATTTCCAAGATCTATATATAACCTGCCAACAAACATTTCTCCAATACCAACTAAGAGTTGGGTGTACAAAGAAAAATAAAAATACAGCCCCTTCCCTCAAGGAACTTCTAATAGAGGAAAAGAATACATGGAGGGGTGCTGGAAAAGGAGTGTCACATGAGGTAATAGTGAGGAGATAGTTGGGACTTGGTACCCCATATCACACCTTTACAAAATAGAAGCAAGATAAGGCAAAAGTTCACCTATTAGAGCTTGGGAATTTAGTGTTAGATTAGGTGATCCTTGAAGTCACTTCTAAGCACTAAATCTATGATCCCAAGGAGACAATATGTAATATTAAATTATAAACACCCATCAAGACCACTCTTCTAGACTCTGAAAATCCCTAAGAAATGAATCAGCTGTGGAGAACAAGTTCTAGGACATATGCAGCCTGAGCATGGCTAAATCTGCTTGACCATGCCCCTCTGATTAAGCAAAGCAGTGTACATTGCAGTTTCCAAAGGATGTTCAAGACTTGCTTTACACAAGCTCTATCATGGGTGCAGACACAGAAACCCTAGAGCTGTGGTCTTGGTTCACCAAGTTCACTGATGGCTCAGGATCATGAAAAGCTGAATTTACTGTGAAGAGAGACAACAAGAAGGACTTGGGATCTATTTGGTCTCTGACAGATACCTTTGATTGATTGGGTGAAGCCAGCTCCTCAAGAATCTAAGCTGGACCTTTGCAGTCAACCTGGATGAAGGCCACCATCTCCTGTTCCCCTCCTCCTATGGCTGGCTATCAGACCTCTCCTCCTCACTTCCTGTGGGGACCTCCAATTCTAATTGCTGGGGCTGAGGGCCAGAAGAGGAATGGGGGGGAATATTATATTTTTACATATCCAAATCAGGGAACTGGGGCTATTCAGTTACAAGAAGAGACTTAAGGAGACAGAATCAGAACATTAAAACAGATGAAAGTTGAAAGGAGTAGATTTTTGCTCAGCATAAGGAAAAAATTTCCTAAGAATAAGAGCTGTTTAAAAGTGGAATGGGCTGCCTCAAGAGAGCTAGGTGGCATAGAGAATAGAATCCTGGGCCTGGAGTCAGGAAAACCTAAGTTCAAATCCAGCCTTAAGACTTACTGTCTGACCTTGGACAAGTCATTTAAATTTCTATCTTTTCTCATCTGTAAAATGAGTTTAATAATAGTGTCTTCCTTCCAGAGTTGTGTGAGGATCAAATGAGATAACATTTGTATGCAAATGGCACATAACAAACAATAAATATTTGTTCCCCTGTTCCTATATTTTTCTCTTCAAGCGGACACTGGTAAGCTATTTGTTAAGTAGGCCATAGGGGAGGATTTTTAATAAGATCAGAATTGAATTAAATAGCACCTCAGGTTTTTGTTGTTGTTATTGTTGTGATCTCTTTTGAGATTTTCCTGGTAAACATACTTGAATGGTTTGCCTGCTCCTTCAAGTGGATTGCAATTTCTTTCTTCAGTTCATTAAGCAGTTGAGGAAACTGAGGTAAGTGGGGCTAAGTGACTTACCCAGGGTCACACAACTAGTAAATATCTGTAATCAATCTGAACTCAGATCCTTCTGTCTCCAGGACTATCATTCTATCTCCTGTGCTACAAGCTGCCCAGCATCTCAAATACCCTCTGTCTTTTACATTGATGTTATTACATAGCTCTGTGAATGTAAGTGCCAGAGCAGGATAAGCACCTCGTTCTCCAGCTCCTTTCTCCCTACATTGGCTTCTTCTGATATCCCACTTCTATAAAACTGTTTTCTCTCATCATCCATCTCTTCCAAGATGACCAAGGGATGGTTTAGTACCAACAAAATAATCATAATAGCTCAGATTTCTCCAGAACTTTTAACTTTCCAATTCTTTCCTTATAACAAAAATTTATTATTAAAACCAATCAAGGCATAAATCAGGGAGACATTGATGCTCAAGATATTTGCTTCTATTATGAAAGAGCTCCAAAACAGACTTAGAACATATAGGAATTCCAAAAGATCAATCAATACATCAACAAATATTTGGTAGATTCCTTTACATAAGAAATTGTATTAAGATTTGAGAACACAAAAACAAAATTGAAAGTCATCAGCCTCAAAGATTTATACAGGAGGAGCAGGTAGGAAGGACAGTGGATAGAGTGTATAGGTCCTGGTGTCTCAACTATCCAGTTGCTCACTCAACCACTGGCAAAGTAACTCTGGACAAATCACTTAACTATTATATGCTTCAGTTTCCTCATCTGTAAAATGGGCATAATGATAGGACTTACCTTCCAGGATTGTTCTGAGAATTAAACAAGTAATATTTGTAAGCACTTCGTAAGAGGTTAAAGAGGACCCTGAACTAAGACAGTGGTCATCCAAGTGGAGAGAAGGAAATGATTAAGATATGATGGGGGCGGCTAGGTGGCACAGTGAATAGAGCACCAGCCTTGGAGTCAGGAGTACCTGGGTTCAAATCTGACCTCAAACACTTAATAATTACCTAGCTGTGTGGCCTTGGGCAAGCCACTTAACCCCATTGCCTTGCAAAATCTAAAACACAAAGATATGATAGAAATAAAATCAACCTGACTTGACAGTTGTGTGGATGCATGGAGAGAGGAAGATTAAAGAGTCTACGACAACTGTGAGGTTGAAAGCCTGGTTGACTAAAAGGATAGCAGCAGTACCTTCAATGGAAATAGTGAAGTGGAGAGGATGAAGGAGTTTGAACTGTGAGATTGGAGGAAGGGAATAAATTCTATATTGGGCATGTTGAATTTGAGCCCATACCATACAATGGACCTTTGGAGGTCAGGAGAAAGTAGTGTGAAATATATAGATTTGGGAATCATCTGAATAGAGATGATAATCAAACCAAGGTTAGTTGATAATAACTACTGATAGAGTGTGTATAGAAAGTAGAGGCCACAATACAGATCCTTAGTGTATACTCATAGATGAAGAAAAATTCATTAAAAGGGATCCCAAAAGGTACAATGGAAGATGAGGTTTTGAGATGTTCTTGATTGCATCAAGTCTTCAACAAAACAAAACTTTCTAAATGACATCCATAATTATCCAAAAAGAATCTTACCTAGTTATGCAAACAGGAAAAACTAAATGGATGAAAAATGTCTGGTGTTCAGTCTACAATATACAGTTGAATAGAGAACTTACAGAGTTCATTTATCATTATATATGCCTATGTGTGTGCATGCATACAAATATATAGATATATTTGCTATATATATATTTACTATATTTGCATATAGTATTTATAAATATGACTCTTCCCAAAACAGTTTTTTCACATAGTATTTTTCCAGTAACGTTTCAATTCATAGAAAACCATAGTCTTTGAAGACTCAAAACTGAAAATTATTCAAAAAGTAACTAGTAATGTTTATAGTAGGTTTGGGAATGCTATAAAATATTACAAATGAGAAATACATTTAAGAAATTGTATGGAGGATCACTTCAAGAAAATATATGATTGAAAAAATGGGCTCATTCACAAAAATGGGATAACCTGATGAATAGGTAGTCATCATGCTCAGCTGGAATTCCTTGAGGATGAAAGTGCTTGAGGAAAGTCACCAGCACCTTAGTTGGACCTTCCAATGGATGAAAGTAGGACAGGATAGGATCTGGATAACTGAAAGGAATATCTACATCAACAAGACCACAAAAATCTATTGGAGCATTGGAATATTCTTCTTAACATCCCACAAGGTAACTAGTACAAATATAATTCACTCATTTTGCAAAGGAAGAGACAGGCCTACCAAGGCAACATTTTGCTAACTAATAATCACTCATGTGGTGTGTGAGAGCCAGGATTTGAAGGTGATGCCAATTCAGTTTAGGTTTCCTATCTCCAAATCCATATGTACTGATTCTCCAAAGGAGAGAATTGCTATTCCCCTCTAGGATCATTCTGATAACCTGACCTCTAAGCTTCCTGATGTCTATGACCCTCATCTGATAACTGCTGTGCTGGGCGGGGGGGGGGGGGGGGGGGGGGGGGGGCGGCAATCTTGCTTCCATCCCAGTTCATTATCTAGAAGGCAGAGCCATTGTATAATATCAGGAAGACATGACATGAGAACCACAACTGCTCTAAAAAATTCCCTCAAATATATATGTATATATATATGTATATATATATATATATATATATATATATATAATATATGTCTCAAAAAGTCATCAGAACAAATCCAGATGAAGAAATATTAAAAAAAAAAAAGTTGCAGTAAGTCATTTTTTTCCAGTCCAGATTGCATAGGCAAAGAGATCTGGACTTGGGCACTGGATCTGGCCAGTGCATGGACCACAGAGCATTCCAGTGCAGGCAAAGGTTGTGTAACAGTGCATAAGGGGGTTCTAAACCCTATGTGGCATCATGTCCTTTAAGAAGAGTGTAGGAACAGGCGTCAACTACAAGGTCATAAATCTAAGATAGATCAAGAAAGGGACTTGCATGGAGAGATGGCTTTCTTGGGTTAGGAGGGTCCAGGTTCCTTAGCGAGGTCAGAGGTTCCATATCAAAAGAAGAATTCAGACAAAAGCAAGCAGTAGTGTATCCCAAAAAGTAACTTGGACTGCAGAAGCAGAGTAGCACCTCAGTTTTCACTTCCCAACTGCAGAGAAATAATGAGAGCAGGAGTCCTAGACTAAAGGGAAGCCTGCAATTCTATTTCTGAACCCAGAGCTTCCCAGATGGCTGATAGAGGCTAAGGCTAGTAACATTCTTTATTCTCTTCGATCCATATTCAGGTTAGTAAGTTGCAGAGTTCAGACCAAAGAGACAGTGATCAAACCTTGCCCTGCTTCAGGACACTTTGGGATCCCTGATAGTTAATAGGTCTCCAATGTGAGCTATCCCAGAGATCTTGCAATAACACAGTCAATAAATTGAGACTTTTGTTACAGAAGAGTGCAGAACCTTGACCTAGTATCAAGTATAAAGTCAGGAAAAAGGATGGATGAATAAACAAATAAAATAGGGACAGTGGAATATACTGTCCTAGAAAAAGGTATCTAAGCTTTCAATAAAGTCTATAGATGGTGCTACATATCGCATAACTACTACACTTAAGAAATATTATGCACATCAATAAATATATATGTGTGTATTTAATTGCATTAATTTATATACACATATTGATTCAGTCTCATAGGATCATAGGTTTACAGTTGATTTCCATCTTGCCAACCCCTTTCATTTTATAGATAAGAAAACTGAAGTCTAAAAAGGATAAAGGACCAACCCAAAATCATATATCAAGTAGTCCAGACAGGCTTGAAACCAAATCCTCTGACTCTAAATCAAGAGAATTTTTTACTTGGATTCCAAATTAGAGGAATAACTTTCCAGGGTCTCCTAACTAGTGAGTGGCAGGGCTGGAACTCTAACAGGGGCTTCTAATACTGTCAGGTACTATTTCTACTACACATTGTTGCCTCTCACTTACTACGGTCACTTCTTGCTACTTTCTATAACTCACTCTCCCCTATGCCTATGCTTAATAACTCCCTAGTTCAGAAAGTTACTCCTTCCTTATATTGAAATGGCATCTCTCTAATTAGAACCTCAGTCCATTCCCTCCTAATCTATTCCATCAATGGGTAATCAACATTTATGCAGCTAGATTTTCACTACCAGTCTTTGAATCTTCAAGTTTAATTCCAAGTATCTGAACTCTCCCTTCCAGACCCTGCCCCTCCCAGCTCTGTCCTGCCTTTTGCTGTGACTTGGGTCCTATGCCAAGTTCTCCACACCCTCCATAAACTCTGTGTGAATTCTGGAAGGGGACACATTGTTCTATGGGGCACCATGCGGAAATACACACAGAGACCTGCTTACATACTTGTGCACACACACACACACACACACACACACACACACACATCTACATAAGGATGCACAACCCCACTCACTGCTCTTGGGACATTGTAAAGCTCTCTGCAGATGCATAAAGATCACTCTCTCGTCTTCACTCTCTATTACTTACCTTATTCCTTACCACACCAGCCCAATACACAAACACCCTAGGCATATCCATTGTTTCTCCTCCAGAGCTGCACTTGGCTCAAATGTTATCCCTGCCCCATCACAAAGTGTGATTTTTCCACTTTGTAGAAGAGAAAAATGAGTAAATGGGCTGGGGTGGGTGGTCCTTCACTTAACTCTCTCCTTTCTTTTCTTAGCCTTAGTGAATTCCACTGTTCACACCTATAAAAAATTCTGTACACACAAAGACACACACCCAAAATGCAAACAGCTGAATACATATCCACTCATCATACATTCATCCATCATCCTCGTTTCCTCACACTCAAGTTCTTGAGGGCAGAAATTGTATCACTTCATCTTTTTGGCCTCCCTAGTGAGCAGAATTCCTTGCCCACAGTAGGTATTTAAGAAATACTTTTTGAATTGAATTAAATGCAATTGGCCAAGCTTCCAAGATCATCTTCCTATAGAACTTGCTTTATCTTTTCAAAGTATGATCTGAGGACCCTTGGGAATTCCCAAGACCTTTTCAGGGGGTCTGTGAGATCAAAACTATTTTCTTAACAATACTAAGATAATATTTGCTTATTAAAATGGTCTTTCCTTTTTCAATTTGTATGGGAACAGATTTTCTTTAAATTAGAACCAAATCAAACCAATGAATGCAAACCTATATATAGGAATCTAGTAGTATTTTAGTAAGCTAGTCATTAAAGGAGGTTTATAAATATTTTTTGTTTTGGTATATAGCTATATGTGTGTATATTATATATATTTTCATTTAAAATGTTATTTATATTAACATGTAATGGATTTATTACAGTTTTTAAGATAACTTATTTTTTTTAATTTGATCAGTTTCATTTCTAATGTGGAAATCATTGACATACAAAGTTCCTTTGGGTTCTTAATTTTTATAGATGTAAAGGAATCCAAGGGAGGAGCAGAGAGAATAGATTAGAGGCAGCAGTCTAGCTAAATTCTTTCAACATTCTCCTTGAAACAATTTTAAAATAATGCCCCAAATCAAATTTTGGAGTAGTAGAGCCAACCAAAGGTCAAGATGAGACATTTTTTTAGGCAAAGAAAAGTTAGGAGGTCAGCTAGAGAGATCTATGACACTGACCTGGAGACCTGTCCAGAGCTCATGTGCCACTGATATCTCCACTGGCAGCAGCAGCAACAGGCCCTGGAAGTATCTTTGACAGCAGTAGCAGCAGTGGTAAGTTCTGGAGCTTTCAGCCCAAAGACAGAAAGGGGACCAAACAACTGGTCAGAATGATATTACAAGGGAACCTTTACTAGAGCTGGGTACAGCTGGCACTGACTGATCACTCTGTTGCCCATAGCAATTCTGGGTCATAGTTGGAGAGGAGTTGGAATTCAAGTTGGAGAGGAGTATTTGTGGTCAGTTACAAGGAAGCTGAAAACCTGGTCACAGTTCCAGGACCAAGAGGAACAGCTTGTAGGTGTAGGAGAGCAGGAAGGCTTTCCTGGACAGAGACCAGAGCTCAGATCAACAAAGCAGTGGCCGTACTTCTCCCAGAACCACACTGTCTTGGAAGCACCAAAAAACATGCAGACCCACCAAAACTTGTTCTGAAAAACAGTAGCACCAAAAAGGCTAAGACTTGGGACAGAGCCTTCCTAGCCCCAGGTGAGCAGAGTCCAATGTTAAAGTTCAAAGACAAGAGGTAGGCTGGGAAAATAAGCAAACAATAACAACAACAACAACAAAAAAAACAACTAAGGTAGCAGGGAAAACCAAGAAACAAAATTAGAAGACAACAGTGTGGCAACAGCTATAAACAATGCCTCAGATTTGAGATAGGCCTGGAAGGAGGTGGGAAGAACAAAACCAAAGCATTTTTCAGTTAAAAAAAATGCCTCAAAGAAAACTGCTAACTGAATCCAAACTTAACAAAAATTCCTGGAAGCATTCAAAAAAGAAATGAGTGGTAGAGAAAAAATTGGGAAAAGAAATGAGAGTGAAGCAAGAAAATACATGAAAATATAATAGTGTGGTAAGAGAGACACACAGAAAACACACTAAAAGAAAAACACCATAAAAAAAGAATTGGCCTAATAATAAAAGAAACACAAAAATTCACTGAAGAAAATAAATCCCTAAAAAACAGAATTGGCCAAATGGAAAAAGAGTACAAAAGTTCACTGAAGAAGATAATTCTTTTTTCTTTTTTAGGTTTTTGCAAGGCAATGGGGTTAAGTGGCTTGCTCAAGCTTACACAGCTAGGTAATTATTCAGTGTCTGAGGCCAGATTTGAACCCAGGTACTCCTGACTCTAGGGCCAGTGCTCTATCCACTGTGCCACCTAGTCGCCCCCAAAGAAGATAATTCTTTAAAAAATTAAATTGGGCAAATGGAAGCTAATAACTCCATGAACCATCAAGAAACAATAAAACAAAGATAAAAGAATAAAAAAACAAGATGTGTAATATTTCAATGGAAAAACAATTGACCTAGAAGATAGATTGAGAGATAATTTAAGAATTATTGACCTATCTAAAAGCTATAATTTCATAAAAGAATCTAGACATATTTCAAGAAATTGTATAGAAAACTACCCTTATGAGGTACTACCTCACACCTCTCAGATTGGCCAATATGACCAGAAAGGATAATGATCATTGTTGGAAGGGTTGTGGGAAATCTGGGACACTATTACACTGTTGGTGGAGCTGTGAACTTATCCAACCCTTTTGGAGAGCTATTTGGAACTACACCCAAAGGGCAATAAACATGTGCATACCCTTTGACCCAGCAATACCACCACTGGGTCTATATCCTGAAGAGATGATGAAAAAGGGTAAAAACATTACTTGTACAAAAATATTTATAGCAGCTCTGTTTGTGGTGGCAAAGAATTGGAAATCAAGTAAATGTCCTGGAGGGATTTGCATGAACTGATGCTGAGTGAGATAAGCAGAACCCGAAAAACACTGTATACACTAACAGCAACGTGGGAGTGATGATCAACCTTGAAGGACTCGCTCATTCCATCAGTGCAACAATCGGGAGCAATTTTGGGCTGTCTGCAAAGGAGAGTTCCGTCTGTATCCAGATAAGGAGCTGTGGAGTTTGAACAAAGTTCAAGGACTATTCCCTTCAATTTAGAAAAACACAGATATCTTATTGTCTGATCTTGTTACCTCTTAGACTTCTTGTCTCTTCTCTAAGGATATGATTTCTCTCTCATCACACCCAATTTGGATCAAGGTACAACATGGAAACAAAGTAAAGACTGACAGATTGCTTTCCGTGGAGGGGTGGGGGGAGGGAAGTTAAGATTGGGGGGAAAATTGAAAACTCAAATAATATCTTTAATAAAAATTAATTAAAAAACAGAAAGAAAATATCTTAGAAACAGAGAGTAAATAGAAATGGAAAGAATCTACTGATTACTTCCTGAAAGAGATCCCCAGATGAAAATTCCCAAGAATATTCTAACCAAATTCCAAAACTCCCAGGTGAAGGAGAAATATTATAAATAGCAATAAAGAAATAATTCAAATGTAAAGTTCCAGTCATGATCACACAAGATTTAACAGCTTCCATGTTAAAGGAGTGGAGGACTTGGAATGTCCAGGAGGCAAAGGAACAAGGATTACAACCAAGAATCACCTACCCAGCAAAACTGAACGCAATCCTTTAGGGGAGAAATTAAATACTTAATGAAATAGAATACTTTCAAGCATTCCTGATGAAAAGATTAGAGCTAAATAGAAAAGTTGGCATTCAAATTGAGAATTCAAGAGAAGTATAAAAAAAGATAAACATGAAAGAGTATCCATATGGAACTCAGTAAAGTTAAACTCATTATATTATTCTTAGATGGGAAGATGAGACATGTAACTCCTAAGAAGTTTAGAGCAGTTAGAAGGAGTCTTCATAGACAGACATTGTTGAGTCCCACTTCTGGACTCCTTCAATCTTCCCTAGGTGAGTGTTGGAGGGGTGGGAGACAAGGATGACAAAAGAGACAAGTACTCTATCAAGATCTCTAAGTGTTCCATTTATTCACCAGAATACAATTCCCAGACCCTAATCCACTCCTGTGGCATTAGTAAAAAAAAATTACTGATGCCCAAAGGCACTAGGTGATGACAATTTATAGTATTCCCACACACAACAATCCCTAACAAGACATCATAAATATAAATCAATTTGGTTGAGATGATCTCAAAAAGTGGAGTGGAACTGGAACGAGTGATGCACTGGGAAAAGGGGAAAGGGAGAGGTAGAATGGAGCAAATTGACACATAAAAGAGGTGTTCAAAAATGATATTTTACAGTGGAGGGTAAATTAGGAATGGCATGGCAGTCAGTGATTGAACCTCACTATTATCAGGATTGGTTTGAAGAAGGAAGATTATATATAAAAATTCAGTATAGAAATCTATCTTACTCAATAGAGAATTAGGAAGGGAAGAGGATTATGGAAGTGAAGCATGGGGAATCATAAAAGGGAGGATGAATCAAGGGTGACTGTGATTAAGAGCAAATCAAACTTTCAAGCAGGGGTAGGATAAAAAAGAAGAAGAAACAAAAGAAAATGGGATGGAGGGAAATGAACAGTAATCCTAACTGTAGCAGATAGTAGAATGGATTAGAAATCAGAATTTAAAACAATGTTGTTACAAGAGACAACTTGAAATACAAAGATAGATATACAGATATAAAACAAAAGGCTGAAGCAGTGTCTATTATGCCTCTGCTCAGGATAATAAGCATGATCTCAGATAAAACAAAAGTAAAAATAGATTTAGAAATTTATTTTGCTATAAAGGTACCATAGATAATGAAGTAATATAAATATGTTTATAGTAACTTTTTTTTTAGTTTTTCTGCAAGGCAATGGGGTTAAGTGGCTTGCCCGAGCCCATACAGCTAGGTAATTATTAAGTGTCTGAGGTCAGATTTGAACTCAGGTACTCCTGACTCCAGGGCTGGTACTCTATCCACTCTGCCACCTAGCTGCCCCTATAGCAACTTTAATAAAGACCTCATTTCTCAAATATAAAGGGGACTGAGTCAAATTTATAAAAATAAGAGCCATTCCCCTCAAATGATATGAATAGACAGTTTTCAGAAGAAGAAAGCCAAGTTATCTATAATCATATAAAAATGATCTAAATCACTATTGATTAGAAAAAAAAGCAAATTAAAACAACCCTGAGGTACCACCTTCCACTTATCAAATATGACAGGTGTAAGAGAGAAGGGGGAAAATGTTGGTACAATTATAAATTGGTCCATTCATTCTGGAGAACAATTTAGAAATATGAACAAAGAGCTATAAAATTGTGTATAACTTTTGCCCCAGCAATACCACTACTTAATAGATCAAAGAAAAAGGGAAAGGCCTATAAGTACAAAAATACTTAAAATAGCTCACTTTAAAAATTGTAACATCTAACATTCTTCTTTCTAGTTTTTAGTTTTGAATTTTCTCCCTCCTTCTCACCTCTCTTCCATGCACTATGAAAGCAAAAAATGCCATATCAATTATCCATATGAAATTATATAGCAACTCTTTCTAAGGTGACTAAGAACTAGATATTGTTGGGATGGTCATCAATTAGGAAATGGCTGAACAAATTGTGGCATGTGATTATAAAAGAGCATCATTGTGCTACAAGAAATGATCAAGAAAGTGGCTTCAGAAAAACAAAGCAAGACTTATATGAACTGATGCAAAGTAAAATGAGAAGAACCAGGAGATCATTATGCATAGAAACAACAATGCTGTAAGGATGATCACTGTGAAAGACTTGACCATTCTGATCAATATAGTGATCCAAAATAATTCCAAAAGATACATGACGAAAAATGTTATCCACTTCCAGAGAAATGACAAACTCTGAAGGCAAAATGAAATATAATTTTCTTATTTTATTTCTCTTGCTTCTTTTGCAATATGAATAAAATGAAAATATTATGAAAACAAACATGATTTAACATGTAGAATTGATATCATATTACTTGCCATCTCAGTAGGTGGGGGATAGGTGGGAGGGAGAACTTGAAATTCACAATTTAAAAAGAATGTTAAAAATAATCCTTTTTTTTTCATGTAAAGGGATCTTAAGACCAAAAATTTTGGAGCTATTGCTTTTAGGACATGGGAAGCTCTCTTCAAGACGAGAGAACTGATCAACTGGAGTTCATCTCAAATCTAAGAACACTGGGTTACTTCAACACAGATTAACAGGACACTGGGTGACTAAAATATGAGGATACTAGGTTATTGTGATATAGGGATTCACCAATAAGCAAACATTAGGAGAGAGTTCTTCCTGGATCCAGGACCTAGGATCATTTTGAGTACCTTAATTTTATATGAGAAATAACAACAGTTGGGAGATTTGATGGATCTTTAGGATGACTGAAGAACAAACACTAAGATTTAGTCCAGGGAAGCGAACACTGAGTTGTCTGGACTCAGAAGTATTTCCTTTAAGGGTAGAGCTCAAGGGAAGGAACTGAAATTACAACTAACTGGCTTGATTTCTACCAGAACAATGACTGATTCACGGTGCCAAATTTTGAGAAATCTTATCAAAAATCAAATTCATTGTGGGGATGAGGAAAGAGGTTAAAGATCCACCCACTAAAGAGTAATAGCAAGAGAAAAAAGAACCTCCTCCCATACCACTTCCTTACCCATGAGGTTATGACCTTTTTTCCCTTACCCTCAGTTTAACTGGCAAAGCCTAGGTTCTCTGGAAAATGATTTCCCCACCACTGCTTTGGTGCTGTCAGAGGTCAACATTGTCACTATACTATTGTAGGAAAGAAAATTGGAACCAGATAGTTCTTCTTCCCTCAGACCCACCTCAATCCTAACACCATAGATATTCCTCCCTAAACTGGACATGTCAGGATTGTAGAAGTGACTGCACCTGGGAACCTCTTGATCTTGCAACTGATGTACTAGGTATGGCTGTAGCAGAAAATATAGGATGGCCCCAAGACAAAGCTATGAGCTTGAGTAGGGCTTCAGCATCCTTTTGAGTGTGATCTGGAACCTTCCTTTGGAGTAGAATAGAGGAGATTCAGATACAGGTGTGATGTGACAAGGAACTGAAAAGGGAGTCTTCATGTCAGATGAATTAGAATGGATTCTACTATCACTCACAGGATTATCGGGGGGCATAAAACTGACACTGTTATGCACTCTCCCCTCACCCATTCTAGCTCTTTCTGCTGAGCCTTCTCAAAGACAGAGGAAAAAGTGGTATTTTCCTGTGTCTACCTCTACCTCCACAAATATTCACTTCTGCCACACTCTCCTCTCTCTCTCTCTCTCTCACACACACACACACACACACATACATACATACATACACAGGCACATTCACTCAGTCTAGCTTGTTGCTGCTACCATAAGTTTCCTCTCCTAATGCTCTAGCAACCCTAGTTGAAGCCTGCAAAAGAAGAAAAGAAGAAAAGAGGTTTTCAAGGAAACATTTTGGACCTTCCCTGCCTCCAAGGCCTTATGTTAAGGTCCTGTTCTACTTTTAGTGGTTCTTACCCCGAGTCTCAAAATTTCTAGTTCCAGGTTTGAGTCAGATCAGAGGTTCAGAGAAAGAATTTCTTCACAAGACTCACTGGTGTTTATAAAAAAAAAAGCATCCATCAAAGAGAACAGTCTCATTGCTAAACTAGGACTAAATTTTGCATAGGAATCCCAAAGGATTGGAAAGCTGGAAGCATATATAAGGTATTGGTATTACTAGATATTAACCTAGACCTCTTCTTGTTGGGGACAGTTATTATGTACAGTTCTAGATGTCTTGTGATCACATCGTTTTAGGCCTTCCTGTATCCATTCAGCTTCATCCTCTCTTTGAAGTTCAGTCTCTTGCCAAGCCTCCCTACATCTATTCACAAGGGAGGAAATATCTGTAGCCAAGAGGCCTGGTTCCAAGCTATCCCTTAATTTATCATTCTCAAGAGTTAGGAAGATGACTTTTCTCCTAAGGAGAGATATTCCTTGGGGAAGAATAAGTCACCAGAAAATGATGGAATGGAAATAGCTTGGGGGAGATGTAAAATTTCTACCCAAGAGTCTTCGACAGCAACCTAAGTAGAAAGTGGGTCAGAATATCAGAAGCATTAAAGGATGGATTGGGAGAAGATAACACCTGGCCCCGGGGAGAAGGAGGCTCCATGAGTCCTGTGTGTGGGAGGGGTGAAGGGTTAGGCCAGTACCAGGCAGAGATGGCTCACTGTCAATATTTGCTGTGTGCAGAAGTTGTGGGCTGGTCTTAGCCTGTTCCCAATGTTCCTGCCTTTCTCAGGGAATGATATAATTTAGAATTGTAACAGACCTTTATAGAAATAATCTAACCCAACACCTCAGTTTAAACTTTAAACCATGGTTCTAAAATTGGATTCATGAATTTTTTAATCTATAATTGTAATATGTTTACCTTTTTCATCCCACATATTTTATTATATATATTTTTAAAAAACTATTCTGAAAAGGGGTCCCTAGGCTTCACAAGCCTTCCAGAGATCCATGACACAAAGGTTAAGAACTTCTAGTTGAAAGTTTCAGATGAAGAGATTTTATGCCTGAAATGTCCCTCTCTTCTCTACCTTAACTCCAGTCAGTTCACTGACTTTTAAAGTTTAACTCATTTACTTGCTTGAATCAACTAGATGACTGGAGTCAAGAGTCTCTGAGTTCAAATCCAGCCTCAAGCAATTACTAGTTGTGATCCTGGGCAGGCTATTTAACCTCAATTGCCTAAAATTAAATTTTTACAGGCTCATAAATCTAGTCTAGAAGGGACTTCAGATGCCATCTATTCCAATTGTTTCATTTTACAGAGGAAACTAAGTGATTTGCCCAAGGTCATAGAGGTGAGATTTGAACCAATAGACTCTCACCTAAGTCAGTGGTCTTTTCATTCACATCTGGCTTTTTGATCCTCCAAAGCAAGTTATATTTTTTCTGCTCCTCAAACCTTGAACAGGACTTGGATGACACTTCTCAGGATTATCACCTCACTTTGTATTGTAATTACTCACATGTTATCATTGCTAGGGGCATATGTAAATAACCATATAAAGGAAAGATGGAATGCACTAGGTCATAGTTTCAAATCCTACAATTAAAACCAGCTCTCTGATGTTATCTATAAAATAGAGTGGGGAGAGGTTTGATATGGCTTAAATATTTGTCTTGAAGGATTATTATAAGAGAAAGTGCTTTGGAAACCTTAATAGATGTTAAATGAACAAAGAGTGAGCAATTAACATTATCCTACTAACTAGATTATAAACCCCATAAAGGTTGATGTGGTTATTCCCCTAGTCCAGAGTATGGTGTTCTATATACAGAAGGTACTTAATAAATGTTTGTTGAAGACTGGGGCTCTCTCCCACTAGAAATAAAGACAAGAGAAATGTCCTGATGGACCCCTCTCAATCCCAAGCAGTCTTATTTTTCAGTTTCTCCAGTCCAAGGGACTATCTGTAGTAGTAAGTGACATTTATAGTTATCCCAGGACAGATAGGTGGCACAGTGCTGGCCCTGGAGTCAGGAGAACCTGAGTTCAAATTCAACCTCAGACAATAATTACCTACCTAGCTATGTAACCTTGGGCAAGTCACTTAACCCCATTGCCTTGCAAAAACCAAAAAAAAAATATTAAAAATATATATAGCTATCCCCTCCTTAGGGGATGGGGTGTGGCACCCCCCCCATCTGGAAAATTCATGTAAAATTTTTTGGCCCTCTCTTCATACCAGAGAAGTCTGAATTTTTTTTTTCTTCTATGGAGTGTTTACAGTATGTTATTGTAAAACTTGTGTTGATATTATACTATACATGTTTTATGCTTTTCTGAGTTTCTCAACTTTTTCTGTGGCTTCCACAAAACTTCCCCAAAATCCTACTTACTTTCTTATGCCTAACCCAATAGATTGAAACTGAGATGGGGAAAGTTGCAGTATGAAAAGAATAATTGTATTGTGCTTCAAAATTATTTCATTTGAAGCCTCACAACAACCTCCTAAGTAGGGAGTAAAAATAGCTAAGAATTATAAGGCACTTTATGATTTACAGTGTGCTTTAGACATACTTCATTTAATCTTCCCAACAACCCTAGGGTTGACAGATGAGAGAAACAGGTCTGAGAGAATTTAAGTAATTTGTTCGAGGTCACATAACTACTAAATATTACTGATAGGATTTAAACCCAGGTTTTTGGATTCTAAATTCACTACTCTGCCCACTGCATCATGCTGCCTCTCAATATTTTATCCAGACACAACTATTCTTTCCCACCAGAGAAAGTCTTCCCACAGAGGCTTCTTCCTAAGTGCTGAAGTGGCCAGGTATGCCAAGCCGATGGGAGTGTAGAGAGGGTTCATCTGAGTAAGGGGCAGACTGATAGAAACATAGTTCATTTGGCCCTACTTGGGCCTTCAGAGGAAAACAGTACAGCTTTCCCAATTCCATCCTATTGGAAAAAACAAGGACAAACATACATGTCTGTCTGGGTCTGTTCTCAAAAGTCCTAAAGCCTTAGTTCTCCCATTCTCCATAGTTCCTATCCTAGGGACAATATAGGGGTAGGTCCTTGTTAATTCCTACCCCTGTTCCAAGATTAGGGAGATTTTCTAAGGAAAAGTGGAGTTGAAAGAGATGAAAATAAACTTTAAAAAGAGATTGTACAAAACAGTTCATTTTAGGGATGAAGAAACAGGCCTGAAGATCCCCTCCCCTTCCAGAGTCATTTCCCTTGTCCTTGTCTTATCTTAATTTCATTTCTGACATGCACCCTCCTCCCCTTCTCCCTCCCATCTACATTGGAGCTCCCTCAAATACAGTCAGGCTACATCTTACAAAGACTGGAAATCTTTATTCAGATCAGCAAACTCACATTCCTTAAGCCTCAGACGTTGGATGGGCCTTTTGAGGAAGAGAAGGAGGGAGGAGAGAAGAGTAGAGAAGGCAAGGCCAACCCACCTCCCCAGACATCCCCTCTACCTCACAAACTTGTCTCAGGCTACTGGGTTATGAGGGGAATGCCGAGAAGGGAGGGACCAAGGGGAAAAAGAGGCCCCTGCCAAGGGGAGGCCTACACAGATGTGTGGCTTCAAAGACCAGATGTGGCCAAGACAGCAGCCACCACAGGCCCCTCCCTATAAATTAAGTGCCCACAGTAGCAAGGTTGGAGTGAGGGATCAGGAAGAACAACCTTGTGGAAAAGAAATTGGTCCCATGTTCAACTCCTTTCAAGGCAGTGCCCTGAACCCTGGCCTAAAGAATGGCTATAAGGGTGCAATTCCAAAATGAGAGGATAAGCCAGGGTAGGAGAATGAATAGGAATGTTGAAGGAGTCAGGTACCCCTGAGTTTTGGTCCAGGAGAGAGGAAGATGGGGTGGTTGGTCCAGTTTTGCTGATTGGGGACAAGGAATGTATACATCAAGTTCATCAAATGTATACATCTAGATGAAAAGGCACTTGCTCATCACCTGTAGGCACAAGAAAAGCAGTGCCACCAATGGCGGGGGAATAGGGAAAAAGAGGGAACAGAAGGGATTTGAGAGTTCCACGGACTTTCTAGGAATGTCACTGCTAGAAATATATTAACCATTCAAGGAAGGATGAGGAAGAGTGGTGATCAGAGGATCTGGCGTGGCATCCCATAACCAGTCATGCCTGCCTGAGATGCCCCACGGTTGGTGCCCATTTGCAGCCCGATGACATTCTTGCCCTCCTGCAGTTGGTTATCTGTGAAGTTTCGGGGATTCTCCTTGGACTTCCTGGTAGTGGAAAAGACAAGGGTCAGACACAAGGGAAATTCTGGGCAAGGGGGAATCCAGAGATGTCTGAATAAATTCTGCCTCCCTGTTTATGAAAGGGAAGTAGGCAAGAATTTTTCTACCCACCCTGGGGAGGGTGGAATTTCCCACTACTTACTTAGGGAACCAATTAGGATCTCCAGAGAAGAGCCCATCACCACGAGCTACTGCCAATCCACCAAGGTTCATCAGTGTTCGCTGCACACAGGCCATATTCTTTCCTAGGAATGAGAAGGAAAGATTAGAAGTCTGGATATCTTAAGGAATCCTGAGTCTCTGCACAAAATATTAAGAAGACCAACCCGTTGAATCCCTTTATCCTTCTTCCTCAATCCCCTCCCACCATGGTCCCTTCCTTCTTATCTCTACTTCAAAATGCTGCCCTGTCCTTTAAATCCTTATCTGTCCCTAACCTAAATTTTATCCCCATTCCTCAACCTCAAAGCCTCTATCCTTCAAAGTGGCTCTTGGGCAGGTTTCCAGCTTCTGAACTAAATTAGGCCTAAATCAAACTCAAGGAGTTGCCAAAACCCCACTATGACCATCACCACCAGCATCGCCATATCCAGCCCTCAGCCCACTCCCCTGGCATGTAATGTAGCCCTTGCTTCACCTTCCCAGAGGTCCACAGTTTGGAAGATATCAGTGGCATTGATGCCATAGCGCTCTGCTGCTTGCAGGAACTGAGAAATCTGCTCCATCTGCTTGAAGGCCATCCCTGAAGCCTGGATCTTCTTTACTGGACCCTGGCCTTCAGGGTATAGCCCATTGATGAGCTCACACAGCACCTGGGTGAAGGCAAGGCTTGGCATGAAAGAGTGCCCTTCCCACAAAAAATAAGATGGAGTAGACCAATTTTCCCAGCCTGCCTTATCTAGACCCAAATTGCCTTCTGAAGTCAGGAGAGGAGGACAAGGTAGGACAAAAGTGATACCCTGTCTCTCTGGGAAAGACTCCAATAGTGTCCAAAAGAGAATCTAGCTGAATCTACCAAGATCAGTTGAAAAGAGCAGAAATTTCTTCTGTCTAAATAATTCCCCACCCAAAAACACAACAGCCATCCAGCTACAAGTTTTCTTCTAGAATATTTGCTCATTCTCACCCTATGCTCAGTGGAGAGAACAGACCATAGCAGAGTCTAACAAATCTAGAGAATGAGGACCCATGTTCTTAGCTTCCTCTTCCAGGGAGAATTCCCAACTGCTCAACTTTAGCCCTCCCCTTCCTGTTACCAACTCCCTGCTTACTGTGTTACTAGAACTCTTCTGAGCTCTTACTATGCCTTCCCTATATTAAGTAAGATAATGTTTATAAAGCAATTTGTAAAACATAAGAGTTATATAAATACAAAATTTACTTTGTCTCCTCTCCCTGCTGATCCCATATCTTAACCTTCAATTCTCACCGTGCCATCCTTGAGCCAGTTTTGGAAATTCTCTCGCCCAGGCTGAGGCCGCCCAACATCCCTGCGGCACTGTGTGGTGATCCACTGAATGAGGATCTGTTCTAGGTCAGCATCATATTGCTTCTCAATTTTCTGCTGTACCTCCCGGCTCAGTCCATAAGCAGGTCCCCTGTTGGCCATTCTGAGATGGTGATGCAGGTATCTGGGGGAGACATCCCATAATCCAGTTAAGTAGAAGACCTTCTCTCTAGGAACCCTTCTAGCTCTAATGCAACTCAAGTTCCTCACTTCAAATATGAGGAAACTGAAGCCTAGAGAAGAGACTTTTCTGTGGTCCCACAGATGTAGTTGATGACTATCCAGTAGAATGTAAGCTCCATGTGGGCTGGTGCTATTTTCATTTTTGGTTTCTCTCCCCAATGCTAGGCAAGCAAGAAATACTTATACCATATGGCTAATAAGTTTCTCACCCACAGGTGACACACTATGGGCAAATTAAACTGAATGAAATATAATCAACTCTATTCATTTATTCATCTTGTTTTGGGTTTTTTTTTAGGTTTTTTGCAAGGCAAATGGGGTTAAGTGGCTTGCCCAAGGCCACACAGCTAGGTAATTATTAAGTGTCTGAGGTCAGATTTGAACCCAGGTACTCCTGACTCCAGGGCCGGTACTTTATCCACTGAGCCACCTAGCCACCCCTCATTTATTCATCTTAATCCTTCCTTCTTCTCTGTATTGGGAGAAAAGACTGGAAACAACAGGGTAGGAAGTAATGACAATGGAGCCTGATGTGCATGAATAGGCAGATGGACTTTGATAGGGTAGGGTAGAGTCAGCCAATAAATGTCTCTTGTAGGTTGGGCCCTATGGGAAATGGAAGAGAAAACCCATCCTTTAAGGATTAATCTATGGACATTTGTTCATCATCAGGCAAGTTGCTAGTAATATAAAGACAAAAGCAGATCCTTCAGGATTTACATTCTATTGAAGGAACTTAGTATCCCCTGGAGAGACAAGAGTCCATACACATGAAACAATGACAGAAAATTCTGTAATTCAAGTTCATTTCTGAGGAATAGACTCTGACTTTTGCTTTTTCATTCAGAAGAAATGAAGTGGGATTAGGGTAGTAAAGAAAGTCATCATGAAACATGACCTCGGTTTGGAAAAATAGAGGGCCTTTAGATGGGTGTTAAGGACAGACAAATGTTCTAGAGGGCAGTCCTAGTAGAAGGAATAGAATTTGGGAGAATCTATGATTGATCTGCCATATTTAAAGGAAAGGAATGGTATCTCTTTCAGAGGACTCTAAAATGGCATATTTCTACAGCATCCAGGTGACAGTAGCTTCCCTTAACTGGATGGGATAGCTCTCAGGAGATTGAAGGTGGGTCAAATGGATAGAAGGGAAAGTGGTTGGGTGGCTTCTGTTTGCCAGCCTGAGCTAGAACCTCCACACTGTGCCAGAGGGTTGCCTATCCTCATGCTCCCGCCCTCTGCCTTGGCCCAGTGTCCAAATACCTGTCTAGGCAGGCCCAGTGCAACCCTACTGCCCCACTTGGAAACTTGCTCAGTCTCCATCCCATTTCCAGTCTTTCCTTTAGAATCCTCTATCCTCAAAATTAGGGGATAGCTCTAGAATTATACTACAAAGGACATTCCTTGCCAGTATTCAGGGTGGGGAACAAATGTGTGCTGAGAAATTGCCTCCTTTACTGCATTAGCTTCAAAAGTTCCCAATCCATGCCTCAGAGAGGAGCAAGCATCCTGATGGATTGCTTAAAGGGATCTAATTGGAGGTGATGAATTCACTATGGCATGATGCAAGGTAACCAGGACACCTGCTTCTTACAGCTCCCTCTCCCTTTGAAAGGTGAGTATGGTTGAGGAGGCTTGAAGAGGGGTAGCTCTAAGCCCCAGGGAATTATATACCCTTCTTTGCCTGGCAAACCAGTATAAATATCTTAAACCCTCTTTCCTATACTAGCTTATCAAGTTTCACAGTTCACTTCCTGTTTAGAAGGTTACCCCCCATCAACTATTTTTAGCTTCATTAACAAGCATCCTCCCTACCCCCTACACATATACTTTCCCCCAAGTTGAAGGCTAAGACAGTAAGAATGGTGAGAGGGATGGATAACTTCTGATCTGGGTTATGACCTATTCTCTTCATCAACTTTTAAGAGTGGAGAGCCTGGGAAAGGAGATGGAATTGAGGAATCAGGTCAAGTCTTTGAGAGTTGGAAGAGGGAGAGTGAGTTCCTCTTTCCTCCTCCAAAATTCACGGTGCTTCCCACCTTTCCTTGAGAATGTGAAAGCTTTGGAATTAGTAAGGGAGATGATAAGGGGAAAGGAAAATTCTAAGGTGGATCCCTTTTAAAGAGAAATAAGCCCCCCTCTACAATTCTCCTAAGCTAAATTCTGAGCCCCATCTTTTAGGATTAACTCAGTTTCGAATGTCTGGTCCTCAGATCAGGGTCCTGTTCTGCACTAAGTGTCCCAGGTATCACCATGGCCTGAGGGAAAAGAAAAATTAACCCAAGTACAGAGGATAAGGAAAGAATGGAAGGTAATGCCCAGACAGACAGATCCTTCTAGTCTTCCAGGACTGAAGCAGACACAGAACTTCTTTTTCCCTCTTTTTCAAAAAGGTAAATAGTATTTTATCTTTTTCAATTATATGTAAAGATAGTTTTCAACATCCTTTTTTAATAAGACTTGGAGTTCCAAAGTTTTTCTCTCTCCCTTCTTCCAATCCCCCCCCGCCCAAGATGTCAAGCAATAAAATATAGGTTATACACACAGGCATAGAATTTCTGTAGCAAACTGCCCCTGAGGGGAGGAATTCGAAGGTATGATTTCCCTTCACTGTTCTGGGCTTAGGCCACAGTTGGCAAAGGATGGGGGCTCCAGCTGCAGTGCCTGCTATGTTCTGGAGCCCCAGCCACTCTGTGGTGCCAGAGCAGCAGGGAGGGGCCCTGGGAAGGAACCATCCTGGCCAACAGCTGTTCTTCCTCCCTTCCCCATCCTGGCTGAAGGGAGGAAGGAGGCATCACAGGCGTGAGCTGACAAGCTCCGGCTGGGCTGTTAAGGGTGAAGAGGCCCACCCTGGCAGCAAACCCCTTAGACTGTCCCTCCTACCCTGGAGAGGAAAAGAGAGTGAGTTTCTGCCCAGAAGGGAAGGACATGCTAAATTAAAAAGTCAGTGTGGGGTCCTTAGAGATGCCTAACCTGAGTAGACATAGAAAGCTAGCAGCTGGATAGCTCAGGATATAGAAGGGCAGCGAAGAGGAAAGGAGAGGGCAAGGTCTGCGAACTACTTTACAGCTACTGCGAAAGAAGGAAGAGTGTATGGGGATGGGAGATAGAGAGGGGTGAGGGGTGAGGGGGAGAAAGGCAGGACCTCATGCCCAACCCAGGAAAACTGACAAGAACTTGACCCTCTCCTCCAAGTTACCAGGAACTGGAGGAATAAGAAAAATGGAGGATGCCCTCAAATGACCAGATTCAAGCTCAGTCTCAGAACAAGTCAGAGGGGCCTATGCTGCTGTTCTTTCATCCCCCAGCCCCAATCTCAGTGACAAGGGAAGAGGAAAAACCATAGAGGTTCTAGGATGGAGGAAGGAGGATGAGTCAATTTCCCAGACCATGCTAAAGGGACTACAAGGAAGGAATGGAAATCTGCTCCCCGGGTGAGAGGATAACAGGAGCAGGAAGAAGGGAGATGGGAGGGCAGTATGGGGCTGATTACGGCATTTCCCCACAGGGCAGCCCCCCTGCCCCCAGTGGAGAAAGCTAGAGATACACAAACAGGAAGCCACAAGGCCTGGGCGGGAGAAGGGTGTGCAGGGGTGGGGAAGGGAGGGGGGCAAGAGGAGGTCAGGCGGGGGCTGTTGCTATGGGCTGTGTTTACTAAACATAGTACAAGGGGCTGGGGGGGGGGGGGTAGGCAGAGCACAAAGACAATCCCTCCCTGAGAACAGTCTGGAGCAAGGAGGAGGTAGCACCATCACCTTGAGTGCTTACTAGGTAGGGTCAATTTAGAAGAAGCAGGCCAGTCAGCTGTGGGAAAGAGTGTATCTCTAGGTTCTTCTGGGGGTGAGAGCAGTATTCAGGGCTAGTTCCAATGAATACAAAAGAAAATTCCCAGAGAAGTGAGGTCAGGACCTAGCCCTGAGGGGAACAGGAAGGCAGAGAAAGGATGGGGGTGAGAAGGAAGACAAAGAGAACTTGTAGGTTCTAGGGTCCAGGGTGCCCTGCAGGTCCTGCTGCACCCCAACATCTCCACTCCCCATTCATCACAAGACAGCAATGGGAAAGTCAAGGCTGAAAGTCTTAGAGAGTTGGGAGGGGTAATGCCCCTCCCACCAGTAAATCCCACACTACCCTTTCCAGCTAGGTACCAACAAGTCAAAGAGCATTAATGAAGGCTCAGGCAGTGTATGGTCCAGTTTCCAGGTGGAGATCTCTCCAGACTGGAGGTAAGAATAGGGAGAGGGGAACTCTTGCAACCTCTCAGAATAGAGACTCACATCCAACTTCTTTCCCACCCCACGCAAAGCTAAAGCAGCAGCCCCTAGCCCCGCCATGTTCCACTCTTCCATTAGCACCCCTACTAGAGGAGTGCTAATCCCACTGAGGCCTAGCAGTGCAGCCCCTTGCCTTTCCTAATCCTTACCTTCCCTCCCAACACCCCCCCCACACCACACCCTGGCCGTTACTGAGAGATGACTCACCCGCCGCCAGGGTGACGCAGTGGTCTGGGCAGCCAGCCCGCCCAACAGCCTCGACCAGAGGCTTTCCCAGCAGCAGGGGGCATGGGGGTGGGGAAGGGGCAGACCCCCTCCCCCCCACCTCACCCAAGGCCATGGGAGCCAGACAGGTCAGGCTGCAGCCAGGGTCCTCAGAATGGAAAGAAACCCCCAAGATGGGGTCCCTGCTCTTACTACAAGAAAAGACTAAGGTGACTGAGGCAACTCAGGTACTAATAACCTAGCCCTAAGCCCAGGGCCTCTGGAGGAGCGGAGGCATAGGGATATCCTGTTGGGAGCCCGGAAATCGGGCGGTGCCAGGCTCCAAAGAAAAGTGGGCAAGAAGAGAGTCAGCTAAGAGTTCGGAGAAACTCTTTGCACACGTGCGCCCCAAAGAGAAAAGTGAGAGGTGCATGGGGGAAACCTAAGAGCCTGAGGTCGAGGAGGGCCGAGGGGGCCGTTCCAAGGAAGGCACCCATGGGCGGGCACGCCAGGGCGCTGGGACTTATCCCGGGTCCCTTCCCGGGCCGGCCCCTGGCCTCCCCGCCCTGCGCTTCGCCCCATCTCTCCGCTGCCCGGCCAGGGGACACGCCGCCCGGCTCCTCAGGGTCCCTCCCGGGCGGCCCGGCTCCTCCGCGGTCCCGGGCGGCCCCGGGCGCAGGGCGCAGAGCGGGAGCCACCGCCCCTGCCCCACCTGCCCAGCCAGCCCAGCGCCGAGCCAATCCAGAGGCCGGGCGGGGCCGCCGGAGCCGAGCCCCGGCCGGAGAGAGGATGGAGCCCCGCGGCTTCCACGCGCGCCTCCCGCCTCCCTGCCCCCTGGCCGCGCTCACCTTGACCGGGAGAGGATGGAGAGCGGAGCGGGCTGGGCGCGGCAGCAGTGTGGCACCGGACTTCCCGAGGCGGGGGTTTTCAGGCAGAGCCCGCCTCGGCCGAGGGGCGGGCCTGGGGCGGGGCCACGGGTGGGGGCTTAAAGGCACAGGGCAGGGAAGGCAGCGTGGCGCTGGGGCGAGCTCGAAGGCTCCAGAGAGGTACCCAGCCCCGGTCTACTCGCCAGCCCACAGATCTGGGCCTGACGGCGAAACTGAAGAGGAGTGCTTGAATGCCGTGTATGGCATGATAAATAGATGGGGAAACTGAGGCATGCTCCAAGACAACTCTCTTCCTCCTCTCCCTCTATTCAGCCCAAATGGGAATAGAAATAAGGTCTGATGAGGAAGAGGATCATGCAGTCATGGACTTTATAATGGTAATGGATCTTGCCCAGATAGCAGATGAGGTCACTGAAGTCAGAGAAGTGATGGCATTTGTCCAAGGTAGTGGCAGTCAAGACTGGAGTCCAGGACCTCTGATTTCAAAAAAGCTTTTGTCCCCAGTCCCCTTAATGCTCTGGCCTTCCTTCCAAAGGTTATCTCTGATTTATCCTCTGTATGTCTGGTTTGCAAATGTTGGCTTGAGTAGTCAGTCTCCCTTAATAGACTGTGAGCTCCTTGAAGGCAGGGACAGTTTCTGACCTTTTATTTCAAGTTTGACCACAATGTCTGGTACATGTAAGAGCTTAATTCCTAACTTTGCTGCACTACACCAACTTCTGGCTCTTCCAGCCAAGGCAGTGATCCTATTCTGTTTGCCTGGCCTGGCCTGGCCTGCCCTGCCTTGCCCTGCCCTGCCACCTTCGTCAAGCCTGGACAGGTGGTAACGGAGTGAGGTCACTCTCCCCTCCATGGGGCCCCAGAGGCAAGGATAGGGTTGGCTTCTGGGAGCTCAGGACTGGCTTTCCTCTCCCACTTTCCTTCACTTTTTTTTAATCTGTTATTACTCCTTACTACACGTGCAGGATGGAGGAAGGAGAGTTGTGACAGCAAGATCTCAGAGGGGTCTCAGAAGGGATTCAGCCTTCTTGGTTGAGAGGTAAGACTGGGGTTGAAGGTGAAGGAGATAGCAGTTACTGGTACAGAAGTACCTTCAGGGATCACTCTAAAAGTTCAGTTTTGGGTCTAACCCTTGCTGCACCTTGGGGGATTCCTAGGCACAGGGCAAAGAAGGCAACATGAATCTAGGGTGAGCTAGCTCATGACAAAAATGGTTAAGAACCCCTGTGTAGTCCCCAGCTTTGCCTCCTGCCTTCATCTCCTTGGCATTGTCTTGTCCTATTCCAAATTTCACATCCCTGGCCCTTCCCCACCTCTTCCTCCTTTCACTTCAAAGCCAGACACAACACACACATACATTATTCTCAGTCTCTCTTTAATTGCCTGTAAAAAAAACCAAACTTCCCCAACACCTCAGTCACACAGAAGGGGCAAGGGCAGACCCTGAGATCTCTGTAGCTATCCTCCCTCTTTGCCCTGGGGGGGGGGGAGAGGAGAGGTCCCTCCAGGGAAACCAATTCAACCTAAGGAAGATAATACACTCCCCCACACCCAACTAGTGTCTGTGCCCAGGTACCAAAGGAGCATTATGCTTTTAGTACCCCCTGCAGATATCCCTGTTCAACCTTGCCCATAGGTCCTTGTCCCACCATCACCAAGCATTCATAGCAATGTAGCTTGCTCAGGATGGCTGATGGGGTCCCGACGAGCAGGCAGCTGCATCCGGTTAGCATCCCGTCGCCGCCGGAAGGCCAAGAACTCTTCCCGGAGTGCAGCACAGCGTTCCTCTGGTCCAGGGGGGTGGGCAGCAGCCCAGGTGTATTCCTCTGGTTCCTTGGAGCCTATGGGAGTATGAAATAGGAGAGCCAGAGATGGAAGGATTTTTAAGCAATAGATTTAGAAGATACGAAAGCTTTAGGGGACAATCTAAGAGGACATAGAAGAGGGCATGCCTAAACCAACCTCTCATGTGAGAATAAGAGAGGGGATAGCCTACTATCCCAGAATAGAGAGAATAAGGGTACAATTGCAAACAAAACTTTAGCCGGGAGTGGAGAACAAATGAATTCCTATCTGAGCCCAGGGCTGGAGAAAAAGGAAGAGCTGAGCTGAAGAGGATGAAGAGGTTGCTCTCCTGGGGGCTCACACACCAAGTTTCAGGTCAGGCTGGACTCGGGGGCCACCACCCCTCTGCCCCAGCTGCAGTGACTCAAGTAATTCCAAGTCTCCAGGAACCTCAGAATCCCACTCATAGTTTTCATCCACTGAAGTGTTCCTCCTGTAGGCATAGAATTTTATACACCTGAGTTATGGAGCAGAAAGGTTCAGGACAGTATGTGCCCTTCACCAGGGAATGGCTATGGAAGGTGCCCTCAGCCTCAGAGGAATGCCCACAATAAGGAATTAACCACTGTACTTCAGAGGAGCCTAAGAAGATGGTTCAATCAAGTTTCTGACCCAAGGAAATAGGGAAGACAGAGAAAAGGGAAGAGGGGAATCAGAGATTGGGCCCTCGAGTTGGGAGGAAACCTGCCTCACCTCTTACTGACAGTCAGCACATGTTCTCTCCGAGGCCATCTCTCCAGACCAATTCCTCCACTGGCCCAACTGCTAGTGTCCCCCGAGGGGGGACTGAGGTAGCTGCCCCCATGAGAGGGGGCCAGTGAGGGTGGGCGAAAGAAGGAGGCACTACCCCTCCCACTACTCTGACTGGTGAGGCTGCCTCTGGGCACAGTAGGGGGAGGCCCAGACAGCCCCCTCTCCCGAAGCGTCCAGTCTGCCAAAGCAGTGTAGGATGAATCAGAACCGCCCCCACTGACTCCACTCCCTGGCAGAACTGCTTTGGTGAGGCCTAATGGGGAGACCAGAGGTTGAGAGAGGGTTGTCTCAGGGACTGGCCGAGTGTCCATATAGTCAAGGGGTGGGGCAGGACTGGGTTCTTCGGAAGGGGGCCAATCCCCATCAACGTTCATCTCCCGGAAGAAGGGGAGACTCAAATACTGGAGCAGGGGGCCAGGGGCTGGCAGAGGGCTAGGTGGTGGGCCCACAGGACTGATGTCAGCAATGTAAAGGGGCTGAGCCATTCCACTTGGACTGCTGCTGTTGCAGTCAAATGAGTGAGGCTGGTGATGACTTGGGCTTTGGGGTTCATCTTGGACCTGGGGAGGCCCAGCACTTGGTCCCATCACAAACCGCCCATCAGGGCCTCGGCAGATTGGTTCCAGGGGCAGTGGGCTGGACAGAAGCTGGGCAGGAGGACTGGGGAGCTGGCTGGTCTCCCCCCACAGCAGGCTTTGTCGAAGGCTGAGAGATGGGGACTCGTGGAGTTTTATCTTCACCACACTGTCAGGGCTGCCCGAGCCTGGAGCAGAACTGGGGAGGGATGGGCATCAGTGCCCTTGTCAGCATGAAGGGATCACGGGACAATTTTAACCACCCAGGAGCCAGAGATGTGAGATTTGGAATAGGACAAGACAATGCCAAGGAGATGACGGCAAGAGGCAAAGCCAGTGACTATACAGGGGTTCTTAACCATTTTTGTCATGAGCTGCTGTGGCAGTCTGGGGAAGACTGTAAACCCCAGCTTAAAATAATGTTTTTATTTTAGATTTTTTTTTTGCAAGGCAAATGGGGTTAAGTGGCTTGCCCAAGGCCACACAGCTAGGTAAATCATTAAGTGTCTAAGACCGGATTTGAACCCAAGTACTCCTGACTCCAGGGCAGGTGCTTTATCCACTGCGCCACCTAGCCGCCCCAGAATAATGTTTTAAATGCACAAAATAAAACACACAGAAATTACAAAGGAATTCTATTGGAATTGTTATAAAAAAAATTTTTTTTTAACATTCATGGACTCTAAGTTAAGAACCCCTGGTCTAAAGCAAAGAGACTAGCCTAAGGAGAGGGGAAAGACTGGGCACTAACTAGATCTGTGGGAAGGCTTAAGGCCTTCCCTTCCTCAGCCTCCCCTCCCTGCAATTTGATCTGCCTCAGTCAAGTCCCACCCACCTCCAGGTCCCCACCAACTGCTTCCCCACCTAAGATGAAGGATAATAAAGGAAGTAGCACAAGCCCAGGCACAGCAGGGTCAAAGGACTCAGGAATGGAAGAACTTACTTGGGAGGTGACTTCCTTTGGGGGGAGAAGATGAGTGGTATATCTGGAAGGGTGTGAGAACAGGGGGATGATGATAGCAATGGAGAGGAACTCTGGTCTTTTGTTTACTCCGTGGCTCCAGGGCCTGGGACATGCTTCTCCTACCCACCCCATGGAGCCCCAGCTCCAACATGGGAAGTGCCCAGAGTCCTCCAGAGGGAGTAGGAAGGAGCAAGGGCTAGAGCTGTGATAGGGCATTGAATATCACAAAGAAGTATGGGCATGGGGTAGAAATATAGGCCATGGATGGGCCTAAAGGCATCATGGAAACTGTACTGGGGAAACAAGCTAGGAGAATAGGAGCTGTCCTGGGGGCCTGGAAATTGGAGCTGAGGGCTTGGTCAGGTGAGGATGATGGTGTGGCAGAGGGTGGGGCTCAGTGGGTAGAGCAGCCTTTCTGGGGATGAAGAAGAGGGCCTATGGGAAAGGAGAGATGAGGCTGGGGTACAAACGGAGAAACTGGGGTCTAGGTGGGCTGCAGAACCCAAGTAGTAGTTGGATAGGGCTTACCTTGGTGGCGTTTTCGGAGTCTGGCAGCCCGACGTCTGTTCATGGCATAGGCAGCCACTGTGCTGATGAGAATGGCTACACTCAGGAAGCAAACACCACCTACCACACCAGCCAGCACGGGCTGGGGCAGCAGGCCAGGAAGTTGCATTCGGGAAGGGTACACCTCCATGCCTAAGTGTGAAGGTGGGAAGAGAAGCCAGTGTGGGGGAGCTGAAGTGAACAGAATGACCCCAAAGATTCTGAGGGTCCCCCCCTCAGAGGTTACACAACTCTTCGGTCCCAGCTCAGACCCACCCCGGCCTCACCAGCTGTGGAGATGTTGGCCACGTTGCTGGGGTCACTGATGTAGCTGCCGGCAAAAGCCACGAGACGAAACTCATAGAAGGAATCCTAAGTTGAGCAAAAAGGTTGGGGAGGAGGAGTATAGGATTCATCTCAGTGTCCCATGTGGAACAGGCAACCAAAAAAATGGTTTTTTGGAAGGTCATGGGGAGAAGGAAACTATAAGGAATTTTAGTCACCCGGAAAATGATATCTAAGGCCACAGGAGGAAAACCCTTCAGAAGAAAACTAATTCTCACCTACCACCTTCCCATCCCAGAGAAACCACTGCTCTAAGACCTATTCTCCCAACTGGTGACTTCCAGGCCCAGACCTACCCAAGGGGTCCCAGACATGGCCATTTCACTCCAGACCTAGCTCTCTGATTGTTTCACCCCTTGATTTTAACCAGCCCCCATGTTCCTCTCCTCTAGGCCTTCTCCCCACTTCTAGCTCCTCTTTTTGAGTAGAGACTGTCTTATTTGTTAAAATTTCTTCAAACATATTTCACAACACAAACCATGTTTGTTTATACTAAAATGAGCATAAGCAGGAAATGCCCAAATGGCAGATACTAAGGTACTATGCCTTGAAATGAAGCTAAATTTATGAGAAATCAATGATTCTTCCATGTCTATTTGCTAGAAGAAGGAAAAAAATTGTCTGAGTCTAGATGCAATTGTGGGATTTTGTTTTTGTTGGTGTTTGTTTTTATTTAGGTGGCATAAGTTAAGACTGATATTCTACAGTGACCTGCACTTGTGAAAAGCACATAGCTTGTTCTCTACATGAAAAAGAAGTCAGATGTCATCTTTATGTTGAGAATTTTGAAACATACTTTGATTTTGTATCTTTTTCCCTTCTTGGAAATTTGTTTTTATTATGGATTATATTTATTTCTATCCACATTAAACTGACACCAGCTCACCTATTTTCAAGTTAAAAAAAATTGCTTTCCTGGTCTAATAATAATAAGTGCTTAAATGAACTCATTCATGTGCTCTGTCTCCCTCCCTCCATTTCTTTGTCTCTCCTCTTCTTCCCCTCTCCTTTCCTCTTTCTCCCTCTGTCTCCTTCCCTTTCCCCATCTCTCTCTCTCTCCCCATTTTGCTCTCCCCTACTTCCCCACTCTTTCTCTCCTACCTTGATAAGCCCAGGCACCAGCAGCTGAGTGTCAGCTCCACTGATGGCTTTGTCCAGTACCTCCCAGCCATGGGAGTCATGCCTTCCTTCCAGGGCATAACTAGCCAACGTGTCAGGTGCCAGCAAGGGAGGCTCCCAGTGCAGCAGCACCCCTCTGGGTGTCTTCACTGCCATCAGTGTTCGCGGTGGGGATAGGGGTAGCTGGGATTCCGTAGGGTGTGACATAGGGACCGCCTGCGTGGTTAGGAGCCCTGCTAGAAATAGTTAGACACTCAGGAGAGAGGTTGCTTCACTACCCCCAAACCCTTCTACTTCCTTAGTCCTCCAATTCCTCAGCACAATCTATTCTTCCCCTCAAAATACCTCTGTACCTCAACAGAATCCTTCAATTCCCAAGCACCCATTCTCTTTCTAAACCAACATTCCACTCCCTTGATCTTTCTTCAGTTCCCTAACATTTACTCTCCACATTATTGTAAACCATATAAACCAATAACATCTTCCTCCAATCTTTCCTCTACCACTGCTCCCCATTACTTTCTCAATTCTCATTCTCCCCATTACTTTCTCAATTCTCATTCCTGCCCCCACCCAAGCCCCTCTTTCAAACGCATCCCACATCCCTGTCCCTAAGTTTATCTCTGAAGCTCTTGGGATGAGAAGTCTCACCATTGGGAGAAGACAAGATGATCTCGCTGAAAGGGCCACTCCCTAGCTTGTTCTGGGCCAGGACACTGAACTGGTAGCTGGTATGGGGTTGCAGACCTGCTACCACTAGGTAAGCAGCACCTGCAGGCACTGGGAGAGATATCCAGTCATGGTGGGCACGGTCTGGACGCTTGGCCCTGAGGAAATTGAGGACATGGAGGCTAATGAATTGGGCAGATTTGAGGCACAAAGGAATGAAATAATTTGGTTTCTTGAAAGTATTGTCCAGAATTTGAGAGGTTTTTATAGCAGGACCATGAAAACCCTTGGGTCCCAGAACAAACAAGTATGTCTTTCTGTCCCTTCAACCACCCTTTCTGAATGCACCTCTTGTCCCTTGGGGGCGCCTGGGAAATGAAACCAATCTAACCTAAAAAAGAAACCTCTAACCCAAAACTGATTCAGATTCAAGCAGTTCTTTAATTTATGTGGTTTTTATCTATCGACATTTGCCATATTAGAAACTGTCTTAATATTATTATAAAAAATAGTTTTGACCATGTGGACTCTCTGAAAGAATCTTTGGGTCTCCTGGGGTCCCTGAACTACATTCTGAGAACTACTGTTATAGATATAGAACCATTGGAACAGAAAGATAAGAAATTTGGGAAAGAGTCTAGGGTAGAAAGTGGTGAAGGAACTAGGACGACAGTAGAATTAAGGTGGTTAAGGAAAGAGAAAATCCTCAAGGAACTGGCCAGGAAGAAGCAGAAGGTAAGGAAACACTCACAGAGGGGTATACCACACACTGAATCTCTGCAAGTAGCCACCATCAAAACCAGGCTCCCAGGAGACGTTGGCCCCCTCAGGTAAGGACAGCACAGACACATTGGTAACAGCATGAGGACTGGTGCCTTGTTAAGGAGAATGCAGTAGGATAGGGTTAGAGTTAGAGGATTGGGAAGGAGATAGGGCAGGGTCTTGGTAGAGGTCCAAGTCCTTTTATCCTTAGTCCCCTTCCATACTCCTCCATCATCCTCAAAATCTTATGTCTCTTGGAGCCAAATCCCCCATGTCCATATTTCCCCATCTTTCCCATCCCATGTTCTCTGTCCCAAACTCTGATCCCTGGACACTGACCTAACACATAGACATTAGTAGTGGTTGCCACACGAGCCACAACATTACTGGCACTGCACTCCCAACGTCCATGGGCTTCCTTGCTCAGTGGCTTCAGGACCAGGCTGCTATTACTATCCACCTGGGCTTCACCCCGTAGACTTTGGTCCACCTGCAGAAAAATCATCTGTCACTTCTAGTGACAAAAAGTATGGCACCCCTTTTCCAAGGCACCCCTCATTCTTCTTAACATTACTCCTTCCCATGACTGAGAATGAGATCCTGGAATTCCCTGCCTCCTCCCTCCTCAGAAGAGGCATTTGGGTTCTTTCTTCCCACCAGATGCCTGGGGATGAGAAGGTAGGAGGTAAATGAATGCTGAATACTATGGGGCTTGGGTCTGGATGTCTCACCTTAGCCCAAGTGATGGCGGGGGTGGGGTCCCCATGGGCTGAGCAAGGGATGAGCAGTTCCCTCCCCACCTCTTGGAAGTACTCTTTCTTTGGTTGTTCAATGAAAGCTGGAGGAGCCTGGAATGTAAATTGAGATTTTAAGGGTAGAAGTACAGGGTGGGGGCTTCATCTCCTACCCCCTCATTATTCTTAACATGTGTGTCTATCTTATATGCCTGAGGATCAGCCTCTCCCCACATTAGCTCTCTCATTTTCCCTGTTCCTCTCCTAAATAGCTTCCCTAATTTTTCTGACTCTCTATGACTTCAACTGAGGTGATAGGATATATGGGAAGGTTAAGTTATTTCTAGGGTGGTAGATGACCCCTTGCGATAGACAGTACACTGAGGGGATTGAACTGCTAGAGAAGAGAGTGAAGTGCTTGCATCAGTACAGGAGGATCAAGAGGGAACAGCTCTCCAATTCGTGTTGCGCTGACTTGAGAGCCAACTTCCTACTCTAGAAATCCAGATGGGCATAGAGAATGGGTTTCATCATCCTTCCTACCCCTTCCAGACTAATTTATCTCATCTATAAATCAAGTCATATCATGACTCTGCTCAAAATTCATTAGTGAGTTTCTACATACAAAGAAAAGTTCATTAACCTGAGTCTGGCATTCAGGTCTCTCCACAATCTAGTGCCACCCTTATCTGAGGTAGTAAAATGGACAGTGGGCCTTAAGACCCTGAGAGCTCAAATCTGGCCTCCTATACTTACTAGCTGTGTGATCCTGGGCAAATCACCTAATTTCTTAGATTTGCCTCAGATTTCTCAACTATAAAGTGAGAATAATATTATCATCTACCTTGCAAAAGTTGTTTAAGGATCAAATGAAGTATATTTTTTAAGGTACTTGTACAGTTCCTGGATAGATGCTACAGCACCCTTCACTCTCTATACACTCTAGCCAAAGGGGATTATTCTCAGATCACTCTGATATCCCCAGATACACTTTATTTTCTCACCTCCATGCTTTTGCTCATCATGTTCCCAATGGCAGAATGCCCTGCTTATTTCCCTTTCCTGTCCAATTTCCAATAGACTATCATCTTCCTTTTGGGCAAGGGTTATTTTCTGTCTTTGTATAAGCTGTCCATACATACATGGGTCCATATAAACATTCAGTAAATGCCTATTCAATTGAAAAGCTGTGGACTGAAGTGAATTAAAATAATTTCTGCAAAATCCCCCAGAACCCTTTGCCAACACAAACCTTCCTCCTTAAATCTCTTACTGTCCTTTATTTTTCAGCTTTCTAATGTAGTCATGCATCATGTATATTTAATGGTACAGACTTGACTCTCCCATTAGGTCATAATCCTATGAGAGTCCCTTTTTATGTTGTGCTTCTTTCCTTGTCTAAAACAGTGCTCCACAAAGAATGGACACCATTCCTTGCCCTTTCCCAACTTTATTTCACCTGCTTTTGTTGAAGCTAACATTGGGAGTTAACAGTAACTACGATCTGTGAGGCTCAGCATCAGAGAGTTTCTGCCAGCCGCCTCAGGATAAGGAAAAGTTGGGGGCGAGCCACAGACAGAAGAGGCCAGGGACCTTCACTCACCTTGAGCAGCACACGAGTTGGGGAGGAGGGCCCAGTTGTGCCATGGCTGTTGTAGGGAGTGCAGGTATATTCTCCTAGAGCATCTTCATTCCCCAGGGCAATGACCAATGAGCCATCTGCAGCCTGGGACCAGCCTGGGAACTGAGGAAGGTACCAAAGGAATCACAGAATGTCAGAGATTAAAGGAGACATTACAAATCATCAAGTCTACACCTCCCCCAATTTTTAGAAATGAGGAAATAAAAGTCAGAATCCCCCCATCCCACCTCAACCCTCCTCCTGATACCATCTAGTTTCCATTGTCCTTTCTCCCCTCCCCCAAGCTAGTACCTTATCCAGTTGCAGAGCCTGGCCATCTTTGGTCCAGTTGACAAAGAGTAGAGGGGGATTGGCACGGGTGGGACATCGTATCACTCCCTGCATGCCCACAGGTAAGGGTGTCTCTGGGGGCATTGCTGTCACCTGAGCAGGATCTGAAGGAAAGCAGATAATAAAGAGGAAAGATATGAACCAGAATATCCTATGCCACCAAGGTGGAGTAGAAGAAAAAAGGAGTCTGGAGATGGGAGGCAGTTGATAAAGGACTGATTGTAATGAAAAAAAAACTTTAGAAGGATGGGCTAGAACCATAGGGAGCAGACATCTCTGAGGGAGGAGGTCTTCTTACACAGCACAGTGAGGTAGGCAGATGCTGAGGGTGGGTGGCGAAGGCCATTGCTTGGCACACAGGTGTAACGTCCAGCATCATCAGGTTGGGTAGCCTGCAGCCAGAGGCTTCCATCCACCAGGATCCGCACTCGGGACTGCAGACGGCTGCAACACAATATGTGTGAAGAATGGGTATAGGAATCTGGACTAAGTATGGAGTTAAATAGGAGAATACATACTTGTAGCTGGACCCCAGACCACCCTCCATTATATTTATTTTTTAATGTGAGTTTCTTCCCACCTATACCTGGTGGGACAGGTAGCAGAAGAAAAAAAGAAAGTCCCATTCTTTACTCTGGCAAACAAGGGAAATAAATGGGACATCTCTATCCAGTCCAAGAAAATGGGTGAATGGGGAGAAGATAGCAAATCTAGGGACTGGCAAAGAAAAGAAGGATCTCTACTCTCAGCTCTGAGATATGGACCCATTAGAAAAGAAAAATGTTGCTCAGAGAAGCCTGGTATTACAATTGTATTATACTACTTATTTGGGATAAATTTTTAGGTTATCAAGGTCCTCTGTACAACCTACAAGGGGCTTCCCTCCATTCATCTTCTTTCCCCACCCCAAACCTCCCTCTATGATCTGTTTCCCTTATGGGCAAACAGAACTAATGGATGGCAGTTCCCTTAGTCCTCCCCAGGTCCCACCTGATGTGGAAGACATTGGTGTTTCCCTGGTACCAGCTGTAGGTGAGGTTAGCAGGATGAGCCTGAGCCTGGCAGGCCAAAGAGGCATCCTGGGAGGCATTAACTGTGCTATTTTCAGGAGGCACCACAATGATCGGAGGTCCTGCAGGGGAAGCACATCAAAGGGAACGCTATCAAACTCATCTTAGATCCGCAGAAGAGAGAATTGTCTATTCCTTTCCCCAGATTTCTGATACATTACAGTTGTTAGGGAGATGGTAGAGCACCAGGCATAGAGAATATCTCACTTGGAATATTACACATTATTACAATTTTCTCTGCAAAACCAGCTCCCCCTCCTCACTCTCCCATTTGCATCAGGAAGAAGCCAGAAAGGAGGATGGATGGCAAAGGGCATTACTTGAAAAACCCAGAAACATAGCTCTGGGCAGCTTCATGTGGATCAATGAGAGGCTCCCTTCATCAAGCCATATATAAACTCATGGCTACAATCTAGGCTTTCTCCTATTCTCCAGACTACAAAGTTTGGGGTCATCTTTGACCCTTCCCTCTCCTTCAGGCCTGATGGTCATTCTGTGTCTTCTTGTTTCTTCAAAAGGCCTTTCAGATTCTCCTTCTGCTTTCCATTCCTACTTCCCTTTTCTCATCACCCTACTCCAGGATTACTTCCGAAGCCTTCTAGAGGTTCCAGCTTACAGTCTCTTCCTTACCATCCATCCTCATGCATACCTTTAAAACTCTCTTTCATCAGATGATTCCCTACTCAGAAATGGACTATGATTCCCATCTTCCTTAAGAGCATGGCCAATGGTCAGATAGGTGACAGAGCTGGGGTCTCTAGTCCTCTGGTTACAAATCCATAGAAGTTTCTATTTCACCACTTTACATGAAGAAACTGAGGCCCAGAGAATATAAATATTTCTAAGGCATTGAGTCTGAAAGAAAACTAGGCAGGACTGTGGCTGTGATACTGGATTAGAAATCCAGAAGACATGGGTTTGAATCTTAGCTGTGTGACTGTGGTAACCTCTCTTAGCCTCAGTTTCCTCACTTATTAAAAAAAGGGGTGATAATAAGAGCACCTGCCTTCTAGGTTTTTTGTGAGGTTCAAATAAAATAACATGCAAAGTGCTTTGTAAACCTTAAAGCACTATAAAAATGCTAGCTATTACTATAACTTTTCAAGACATTACATAATATAAATCATAGGATCTTAGAAGTGAAGGGGACTTCAGAGGCCATCTAATCAAATCTACACCTGATCAAGAAACTTTCTGAGGAAACCAGGAGGAACAGTGAATAGATTCCTGGGCCTGAAGTCAGGAAGACAAGTTCAAATCCAGTCTTAGAGACCTACAAGATCATGGTTAAGTTATGTAACCCCTCAGTGATTCAACTACAGAACAAAACCTTGTTTCAGGAATCAGAGGAGATATTTGTTAAGTACTTAACATAGTGTCTAGCAAAGAGTTTTTAATAAATCCTTCCTTGAGAAAAAATACTGAAAAGTAATCATCTGATCTACAGGAGCTGACCTTACTCCTTTCCTTAATATACAACTCCTCTCTACTCTAATGTTTCCATTATCTCCCTGAATACAAAATGATCATTCATTCCTGCCTTTGTGTTTTCAGTCACAGTCTTCTGCCTACTTGAAATTCCTTAACAACTCCTCCTCTTCACCTACTAAATCCACTCAATCTCCAGTTCCCAGATAAGGTTCCACTATCACTATTTCATGAAGGCATTCTTTCTGAGTTCTCTTGCAGTGATGGCCAAATGCTTTCCCAATCTAATCCTTGGTTCTGGAATCACTCTCCAATTTGATGCAACATACTTGGATATGCTTTGGATCTGGAGGCAGAGAACCCAGCTTTGTTACCATCTGAATAACCTTAGGAAAGTTACTTAACTTCCTAGTCTTGTTTCTTCAGCTATAAAATGAAAAGGAGAGACTCAATGATCTCAAAGGTCCCAGATACCCTATGATCCTGGGCTATTGTTTCTTCTACAACAAATAGAACATGATTTGGAACATAAATGAATGTCATTGATTTTATGTAGGTTGATTGATGACCCTGAAACCAAGACATTATTTTTTAGGTTCAGCCTAAGCGACCCCTCTTCTCAAGTTTTGGGCTTTAGACACCAGCTCTGCCTGTCCTTTTACTTCCCCATTCTTACCATCATACTCAATTAAAATTTAAAGAATTTGCTCACCAGGTGCAAACCACTGTACTAAATATTACAAATACATAAAACCAATATGAAAATGTTCCTGTCCTCAAGCAACTCCTGATCTATAGGGAAAAATATAACAAGTAGAGAGATAAGTAAATACAAGCTGATTTGAGTATGGAGAAAACATGAACAACTGAGACAATCAAGAAAAGAGAAATTGTATAGATTTAAGATAGACATGAACCTGCAGAGAGTTAAGAATGTAACCCAGGGGTTCTTAACCTTTGGTGAGTCATGGACTCATCTGACTGTCTGGTAAAGCCAGTGTTCTCCTTTTTCAGAAGAATATTTTTAAATGTATAAACTGACACAAAGAAAACCAATGATATTGAAATATAGTTTTTGGAATATTTTAAAAATATATTCATGGACTCCAGGTTAAGAACCCAAGAAATATTTGACATTACAAAAGGAGAGAGATGTACATGGGTACATGAAGATGCAAGATCAGCCAGAAAGAATACAGGAGAGGAGCACCAGTAGGAGAGCCAGAGGAATGCAGGAGAGAGATGGGAGGAAAAGTCCAGGAAAAGGGGATGGTCAACAGTATATAAAAAATACAAATGTAGACAAGAATATAAAAATATACAAAGATATACAAAGAAGTCATGGAGAATGAATGAGAACTGAAAAAAGGCTATCAGATAGAATAGTTTAAAGATCATTGGTAATCCTCAAGAGAGCAGTTTCAAGTAGTGGGTCAAAAGTGGTACTGAGAAGAGTGGTAAGAAAAGGAAAACAAGTGGATTCAAGAGGATTTATTCTGACTGGGAAAGAAAAGACACAAGATGGCAACTTGAGGCAGGGCTAGATGAAATTTTGGTAAGGATGTGGGTGACCTTGGCAACAGGAAAGAAATTATATAGGGAGAGATTGAAGATGGCGGCAGGAGAGACAGGAGAAAAAGGGATCAAGGTCACAGAGGGCTCATATTTATCCCCTTCTCTTCCCAGTCTCCATGTCCTTATGGAAGGACATAGCCTTGGTTTCCCAATCCTCATTCCTCCCCTTTCTCCTCCCCTTTGTCCCTTGGCACCCTCAGCCCTGCTGCTTACCATGCACTAGCAGGTGGGTAGCGTGGGTGGCACTTCCCTCAGTACTGGAAGCATGGCATGTATAGATTCCAGCACTGGACTGTTCCACTTTTCCAATCCTAAGGGTCCCATTCTGCACCTAGGGAAAGAATGGGAGGGAGGAACAACAGCTTCAATCCCAAGCAGAGTCCTGTGTTACCAGAAATGGCCAGCAGAGGGGAGTATCACCCCAAGAACGGGAAACCCCGTGGCCCTGGCACTTGGTTCCAAGAATAGATCAAGCCAGACTGCCCCTGCTTCCTCATCTATGGCACCCGCTCCCTCCACCCCTTCCCCTATTTCCTTCCCTTGCTTCTTACCTGCACCTGGCCCAGGTCCCGCCCATCCCGCTTCCAGGCCACATGGGGCTGGGGGCTGCCAATGGCCACACAGTGTAGGGTCACAGGCTCCCATTCCCGAACCTCTAATACTGGTGGGGGTGTCTCCAGGAATCTGGGAGGTGCTGTTAACAAAGAGATTATGAGGGGACACAAGGCTCTGCCCAATCAATCAATCAATGGGAAGAAGTAGGGTTTCTATGGGGGGGGGGGGGCGGGTGAGCAGAATCATCCCCAACTATGTGCAGTTAGAATCCTGACCCTTGTCACCCACCCAGGAAGCATCAGGGACCCAGGGTCACATCTCCAACCTGGGGAAGGAGACACACCAAACAGACATTGAAAATATAATCTCCAGCACACAGCAGACTGCCCCCAAAGTTAATTAAACTCAATCCATAGTGGGATCCTTAGCAGAGATTTAGAGCAGGTCAGTGAGTCCAAGGTTCTCATTTTACAAATGAGAAAACATAGGCTATCAAAGATGAATGCCTTGCCCAGAGTCATTCTGTTAATAAGCATCTAAGGCAGGGTTTGACCCCAGGCCTTCTTGACCCCCCATTATACCACATTGACTCTATCACAGTGACCCTACCCACAGCTGCTCCTCCCTACCAGCCTAGGCACTTCATGGCCCAAGGCCATGAATGATGGGTGGAGCTGTCATTGAGAACCAGGTCAGGATTAGTAGACAGTCAGACTGGATGCACCCACACCCTCTCCCATATCAGACCTGTTTGAAATTACCAAGGGGTAAGTTGGGCCTTTCTAGGGCAAAGGGGGGAAAAGGGGGTAGGCAGTATGGAAAACTGAAAGAGCACAGATCAGAATTCCAGTCCTTTCTCCAGGCAGAATGAGTCAGGGCAAGTCATACAGTCTGTGTTTCAGCTGTCTCATCTCCAAAACTAGGATAAAAATGTCCTCTTTACTTGTGTTTTGAGAATTCAGAGGAGACAATGTGTGCCAACACACTTTGCAAGAGGGCTAAGATAACACTTGGATGGTACAATATATCCAAGGACATCACAGGAGGAGGGCAGAATCTTAAAGGGATGGAGAAAAGATGGGGGGAAGGCAAGAAAGAAGGTAGTCGGTGGAAGTGGGAGGAATGTGCCATGAGAGCTATAGAATGGAACTGTCTTTAAGACAGAAGATTAACCTCTTCCCATTGTTCTCTTTGAGCAGCTCCCTGCTCCCCATATTTCCTTCAATCCTAGACTTCCCTCCTCTTAACTAGTTGGTTCCCCATCCCGTACAGTTAACTGTGAGGTGCACCCAGGAACCATTGGCAAAGTCATCTTCAGGGTTGGGCTGATCCAGGAAGAGCACACGACATTCATACCAGCCCTGGTCTTCTGTTTGAAGCCTTTCAATTAGTAAGGATGCTCCTTCCTGCAGCCGCACGCGCCCTAGAAGAACAACCACCAGCATAAAGGATTGTTATATCATTTGAAAAACTCCTTATGGATACTGGGGGCAACCTCTTGGATGCTGAAATTCTGGCAGAGCGACTACCACACCTGAGAAAGGGGTTACTTTGTCCAGCATTCCTATTTTAGTATCTTCCCCTTCCCTTTCCTCTTCTCCCCTCTCCCACTTGCTCCTGCTTCCACAGCTGGGATCCACCACAAACAAAAGGAAACACTCCCTCCAGCTCCTACATAAGACAACCCAAGGGTAAGCAGGCAAATGAAGAAAGATAGTAGCTTCTCAGTTTCTTCCACCTTTTGGTAAGAATTATTCTCCTAAAAGACTTTCCACTTTTTTAAAGTGTTTCTCCAGGAGTGTGAGGTAAGGCTGAAACTGTCTGAGACACCATAAACTTATTACCATCCCTTGTCAGTCCCCCTCCCCCACTGCCCCTGCCACCACATCCACCCACCACAGGAACCAGGGCCTCCCTAACTCTAATAGAGCTGCTTGTCCTGGCTGGGGGCCAAGTTTCTCCAGTCAAAGCCCCTAATCTTCCAGAGCTATTATCAGAAGCCTAAGCGCCTTAGGGTGGCTAGAACCCAGGTCAGCCAGGCAAACAGGCTGGGAGTAAAATCAGATGCCTTGTTTCCTCACAGTCCCTCTCCTCCAATGGTCAAACCTTTGACTAATTTGAAGAATCACTAAATCACAGAACGTCAAAGTTGGAAAGGCTCTCATTGGCCATTTAATCCAATCTATAAACTAACACTGATGATGATGCATGGAATTATGAGAATATGATGCAGGGAGTTATGGACATAGGGCTGTAACAGGAAACAAATTTTGTAATCCTTTATACTGTTAAGTTTTATAAAAATGTTATCTGTTCCTGTGATGCAAATTGACTCCTATTGTTCCATTGTTAAAAAATCTTTTACTGGTTTCAGTCATGTAGAGGGGGAGGGATTTCTCCTTTGCCAACATCTGCTTTCCCTTCATACCCAGAGAGTGGGCAAGACCATGCCCTGGACCTTAGCATGCAGACTTACCTGAGCCTCAACTCTGGTGCTTATGCTTGTTCTCTCTCTCTCTCTCTCTCTCTCTCTCTCTCTCTCTCCCGCCCCTCCCCTCCCTCCCTCCACCTGCCTCTGTTTCTGTCTGTCTCTCTCACTCAAACAATCTCACCTAGTCTTTTGTTACTCTCCTGTCCTCCAGCAGCTTGTCCAGGAGGAGAAAGGATTTTAATCTGTACACTTTACAGTCTTGCATAATAAATCATGAGTTATTTTAGAATCCCTGGGCTATTTGTGAATTTTTTCACCATTCAAGGCCTCTCAATCTTAAATTGGCAACTCTAATCCCCGGCAACAAAGTAACTGACAAATGATCATCTAACTTTGGCTTAAAGAGACACACACACACACAAACCCTCTTCTGTATGGCTCAAGAAGGGTTGGTTTTTGTCTGATTTCCACCCCCAACATCTAAATATGCCTCTGCAATTTCTACACATTGTTTCTGTTTCTGTCCTATGCAACTAAGTAGAAATGTCGAATGTCTCCTTTATGACAACCTTTTGGGATACCTGATGACATCCCCTTCCTTCTCATTCTGATCACTGCTCCCAAAAGTCAACCTTCTCTTTCCCAGACTAAACAGAACCTGTGGATCTTCCTAAGTCAGGACCCAGACTCAAGAGTTTTCACAATCCTGGTTGCCTTCCTCTGGACACTCTCAGAGTGCCTAACACAGTCATGCTGATTTATCTTCCTATAGCTCCGTACAAGCATATATCTTCACCAATATTCACACACAACTCCTACATCCACACCCAGAGTCAAGACATTGGGACATACAGGAATTGTAGTAGCAACTAATAGAAAACAGCCACCCAGACTCATTTCTCCTCCTTTCCTTCTTTTTTAATTTTTTTTATTTATTTAAGGCAAAAATAATTTTTTTTAAATTTAAAGTAAATTGCTAGCTACTAGGCAATTTAAATATCTGAGGTCGAATTTGAGCTCAGGTCCTTCTGACCCCACTGTACCACCTAGCTGCCCCTCTTCCTTTCCTTCTTACAAAATCCTCCAGGTAGCTTTGTAGACTTCCTCAGGCATTCATGCTCCCACTTCCAGACTCATGGCTGGACCCTGGCTAACATGGATCTTTCCTTCCAGTCATAGGCTTCCTGCTTTCTTTCTTTCTTTCAATTCAAAAAGCATTAAACATCTACTTCAAATTAAGATGCTGTTTAGGCAATGAGGCTACAAGGATAGAAAAAGTCTACTGACTTAAAGTAGCTCCCAGGTTAGGAGAGGACTAGGCTTGTAAACCATAAATTTTGAAACTCTTGGTAAAATGTAAATTCCCTGAGCGTATGGACTAAGGTTTCCTTTGTGTCCTTGGAAACAGAAGCCCAGCACAATGTCTGGGGTACAATGCAGTGTGACACTATCAAACACATTGTTATTGTTGTTACTCAGTTATTTAGTTGTATATGACTCTTCCTGCCCCTGGGGACCATATTGTCCATGAGGTTTTGGCAAAAATATGGAATGGTTTGTCATTTCCTCCTTCAGTAGAGTAAGGCAAACAGAAGTGATTTGGCTAAGGTCATACAGCTAGTAAGTATCTGAAGTCACATTTGAACTCAGGTCTTCTGACTACAGACCCAGGCTGCTATCACCCAGCTACTAACCTTCCTCCTAGTCAGTAGTGAAGTGACGTGCCCAAGGTCACACAACTAGGAAGTATGTGAGGTTGAATTTTAACTCAGGTCTTCCTGACTGGCCCAGAGCTCTATCCACTGACCCATCTAGCTGCCCCTACTAAGTACATAGTAAATACTTTATAAATGCTTGCTTGATAGACAAAGTGGAAGCCTAGACTTGGTTAAATGTAGACTCACAACCCAAAAGTACATTCCCAATACACACACACATACATAAAATTCAGCTCCTAACTTTTTAAGTCCCTGAAATCCCATCTCTTTGAATTCATAATGAGCAAAATCAAATATTTTGGTCACATCCCTTGCTACCTCAAATTCTGGTCAGTTCCACTGTAAGGAGGAATTGCCCAGATTAAGAATACTTGATATTCAACCTTAATGAACTTGCTCATTCCATCAGTGCAACAATCAGGGACAATTTGGGGCTGTCTGCAATGGAGAATACCATCTGTATCCAGAGAAAGAACTGTGGAGTTTGAACAAAGACCAAGGACTGTTACCTTTAATTAAAAAAAAATCCAACTATTATCTTATTATATAATTTTGCTATCTCTTATACCTTTTCTTCCTTAAAATTATGATTTTTTTCTCCTCACATTCAACTTAGATAAATGTATACCATGGAAACAATGTAAAGACTAACAGACTGCCTAGTGGGGGAGGGGGAAGTGAGATTAGGGGGAAATTGCAAAATTCAAAATAAATAATTTTTAAAAAGGAAAAAAGAATACTTGATATTAAAGCCCATTATTAGCAAGTAGTTATTCAAGAGGGCTATGTCTCTGCAAATATCTCTAAGATAGATCCTGAGTTGAAGAGCTGTGACACTGCAGAATGGGTGGACCTGTTTAAATGGTTATCCATCTAATTCCCCTCCCAGCTGATTAGGCTTGGTCAGGCAAGTAAATATTTAACCATATCCCTATATCTCTGGTTACTGAGTATCCTGGACATAAGTCCATTAAGGACATACCTTACTAAAAAAAAAAACCAAAGATGTTCAATGAATTTCAATTGATAAAGCTTCAAAACCACCAGAAAATTTAGGTAACCAGATAGCTTCAACGGGTTTTAATAGTAGTAACAGATGTCATGATGTTGACTCTGGGACACTGACATGTCTTCTGATTCATCAAAGATCAAATTGTGTTTCCTAATATCTCAGTGGGGTGCATGTTTTAATAAGACTTTGGTAAGTCTCACAGAATCTCTGTGGTAACTCTCAGTTAACCTGAATGAGGAGGAACACCTGACTGCCTGACACACAAGCAAAATGATACCTGCTTCTATGACTCATTCTGTGGGGCAGAGGCCCCAGTGTCCTCTATTCTTTGCTGCACATGATAAGACTGTTGTCAAGTCTGTCCTTCCTGGTCTGAGGTAGCACTTCAGGCAGGCAGTGCTTCATGCTGGATATGAGAGTTGGAGGGTGGAAGAATGATGGGAGAGAGAAGACCATGGAAACAGAGAAAAGAGTCTAGAAGAATCTGGTGCAAATTATATAAGCAAATGTAGAGGGTGTGAATAAATGTGAAGAGAGATGCAAGAGAAATCAGGAAAGGCTTCGTGAAAGAGGTAAATGGGGAAACATGAAAGAATAGGGAAGAAAGGTAGGGCATTCTGGGTGGGAGACAATGGATGGAAGTGATGGAGAGAATTATGAGTATAGGAAATTTGTAATTAGAAACAAAATCTTTTTATGCTGTTAAAATTTGTTAAGTGTAGAATGCTATATGCTCCTGAGATGGAAATTGACTCCTATTATTCTACTGTTAAATGTAAATTTTGTACCCTATCTCTCATTCCCAACCCCTAGCTTCCAAACCTCTACCTAGTTTCCATCATGTAAGGGGGGAGGGATTGCCCCTTTATCCCTAGTACCCAGATAATGGGCAAGGCTATAAAATCTGGCCTAAACTCCCCTCCAGGCCTATGCCCTCCCTGGCCCAGTCAGCTCTCCCTGGCTATCTCTATCTCTCTGTCTGTCTGTGCCTATCTACTAAGCTACCTCACTGAGCGACTTGTTATTTACTTCTGTCCTCAGAGAGGGAGGAAGAAAGTTTTAACCTGTCTACTTTGCGGCAATTTATAATAAATCCTGAGCAGTTAAAATCCCAGGAGGTCCATGAATTCATTCCCTTTTCACTAACCTTCAATCTCTATTGGAGACCTCAATTCTCAGAAGCATTTGTTCTCTCATGTTACCCAGGACAGAAAGAATGCATTGCTACCTCCTTAGCCTGAGATTCTTCTAACATCATTTTAGAACTGGTGATATTGGTGCAGTGGATAGATCATCAGGCCTGGAATCTGGAAGACTCCTTTTCATGATTTCAAATCCAGGCTCAGAAACTTACTAGCTGTGTAACCCTGAGCAAGTCACTTAACTGCTTGCCTCAGTTTCCCCATCTATAAAATGAGCTGGAGAAGCAAATTGCAAACCACTCTAGTATCTCTGCCAAGAAAATCCAAATGGGGTCACTAAGAGTTGGACATGACTGAAAAATGACTGAACAACAAAGATTAGAGTATGGTAATAATTGGACTGGTGATTTAATCAGAGAAGGGAATGAATTCCCAGATGAGGAAACTCCCCCTTTGCAAATCAGGTGTTAAGAAAGTTATTTATAGCATTGGAAAGTTCAGTTGAGTCCCTCAAAAATACACAGCCAGATGTATCAGGGGCAAGATCTGGGTCTTCTTGGCTTTGGGGCCAGTTCTCTATACATTCTGCCAAGTGTCAACTCAAAAAAGAATCTGGGATCACTAAACCATACAGAAGGATCCCTGTGAGTTGCAAATTTGACTTGAAAATGACATCTTTACATTATCTATGTTGTGTTATATTTTTGTGTTAAAAACTTCCTAATTACCTTCCCTCAAAATTTTTTGCTGCCTCTCCTCTCCCATTCCCTGATGTTTTGTAATTACTTTGTACATATTTTATACTTACAAAGAGGTGACCTGAAGCAGTAGAGAGAAACCTAGCCTTTGAACCAAAAAAATTTGAGTGAAAATTCTGTCTCTGATTCATATTACATGACCCTGGTCAAGTCACTTAACTCTCTAAGAGCCTACATTTCAGAGCAAATGCTCTGTAAATAGAGGGAACTTTCTCACTGAGTTCTCCAGAGCAAAGAAATTTTAAGTTTGGTACAGATTTCTTTTTACCTCTATTTATTTGGGCTCATTTTTTCCTACCAATAGAATGCCAGCTCCTAGAAGGCTGTTTTCTTCTTGTCTTTTATATACCACTGATTAGCACATCTGGCACTTGAAGGATAGTATTAATAAATATTTTTGAGCTGAAGGAAAGAGCTGGTTCTGGGTTTTATTCCAGGAAACCTCATTTAGGATAAGGATGAGGAGGAGTTTCTTCTCCCTTTCTCCCCATCTTCTCCTACTCAGAAAAACCACATCACCTAGTGCTGGACTACATGTTGTCCTATATGATTCAAATAGGAGCAACCAGACTTAAGCCAATGACATCAGAACTCCATTGATGTATTGAAGATTAAAGCTCTGATTGTTTCTTACATTTATGTTTGTAAAGTCTTCCAGGTTATGTAATGATATTTTCTGCTTTTCTTGTCTCCCCGCCCCCCCACCCTCATGCTCATACACAAACACACAGAGACATCCATTGTTTCTAAGCATCCAAAACAATCTGTTAAATTAATGATATCTTTCAATTGAAAAATCAATGCCTGAACTTTCTTGCTTTAGGGTGGGAGGTAGAGTCTCTCTAATTTATCCCACTTATAATATTAAAAATCCCTCTCCCTCTAACTCTGCTTAGCTGTCAGTCCTTCCCTCCCAGGCAAGGAAACTCCAAAGTAGTTGACTCTTCAGGACCATGGGCTTCCACAATCTCAGCTTTCTCTAAACCTCTTTCTTGACTCATTCCCTAACTCTTCCCCTTTTGACATCAGGCTCTCTATCATTCTTCTTCAGTGTAGCACTAATTCCCCTCCCATTCACTCCCACTAAGTCCTAAACTGATTTTCCCAAAGATAAGCCCTAAATCTCTGGTCCATCCTGTCCTACCCCCTACAGATACCACAGCATTAGTGTTGGCCTCCCTTACACTAGCCCACAGCATTTATGACAAAACATCATTGTCCTAAACAACTTCCACCTCCTGTTGCCTGGCAACTCTGTGGTTGGGAGTCGCCATACAAAGGCAAGAGAGGCCCTAGGGGCAGGGAGGGGGGGTAGGCTGGGAATGGGGGTTAGGCTGGGAGTGGGGATAGAGGTATGAGGGGGTAGACAGGAATGCTTTCAATGGTGGTGTCTACAAGTGGTTAATAGGCAACAGGTTTCTGTCACCTATCTAACTTTCTAACCCAGCATACAATTCAGCACCTCAAGAGGAAGCCCCAAATTAGAGAAAGGTACTTCCCTTATCCTTTAAACCCTTTCCCCAGAAACATCCCCCAGGAGACCTTAAATACAATAAGGAGTAACAGATAATGAAGCCAATCAAGGCAAAAGTCAGGTAGGTAGGTTGAGAAAGAAACCAGAGCAATACAGAAAGAAAGAGGGGAGACAGTGGGTGTTTGCTTGGCAGTATATCTCTATTCCTCCACCCCCACAAGAAGTTCTAGGGGAAAATTATCTATTTGAGAGACTAACATTTACAAGGGGACAGTGAGTTTCAGAGTTCCCTTAGAAAATCTTTGGGGAAAAGCATCGTCTCCCTTATCGTGCAGTCCCTGCCCCCCACCACATTCTCAAGCAGGCAGGCAGCCCCACCTTTCTATAGGAGAGGCTGCCCAGGCAGGTCCTTCTTACACAGCCAGGGAGGTCCCACTTATACTTAGAGCTTGTATCTTCACAGACCCAACCCCACAAGGCAATGGAACTGTTTTTATTCTGGTAGACCTAATTGGAGCATCATTTGCATACACAGAGGGAGAGGGATATAATGAAGTTGACCATACCCCTTCCCCCAACTGGGCCTGTAGCCAGTAACTGTCCTTGTTTGGGGAAAAAAAAAAATCAGAAGCAAATCACTGGTATCCATCCCCTGGGTACCTGCCAGTCTCCTCCTCTCCCACTATACCTCCTCCATAAGCCTCAACCAATCCCACAGCTCCCTCCAGGATTCAAATTAGAAAAGGGGTTAGGCTCTTAGGATCCCACTACTCCCCCCTCTCCCCTTCTGGATTTCTCCTTGGGAGATATTCAAAATGCAAAGACTTTGGGGATGGGGAGTGGAAGGATACCTTATTCACAATTTTAGGGTTCTCCCACCCTGTCTACCACCCTGATGGTCCCTATCCAGAATTGCTTGCTGGAACAACCTTTTCTTGATCCCCACCTTACCATGACACCCTGTCCCCCACCCCAGTTTTTAACCTATACTATCTTCATGTAGTTCTGCTCGCGACTATCACTGCCATCCAAAACCTCTGGTCCTGGGGGTAGATGGAAGGGGATGCCTTCAATTCCAGCATACTCAGGGGGTTAATAGACAACAGGTATCTCTTCCCTACCTGTTGTAGAAGAACTCCTAAGGGCTTAAGTCAGGAGAAGGAGATAGTGTATTACCCCTTTCTCCTAGGCCCTAAATTCAGAGACAAGCACCTGCCCCTGGGCCTAGATACTAACCAACCAGAATTATGTCTCCAACTAGGGAATTAAAAGGAAGCAGAGCCACACAGGGATTGAGGTGTGGAATAAAGGGTCTAGAGAGGGATAGCTTTGGTGTCCAGTAGCCCAGACCCAGAGTCATGAAAAGGAAAGAAATATATCCTTCATCCAAATCTCATCCCTCATTTAAGCAATAGGTATCTTAGCTTCTAGAGGCCTTTCTCACCAGCTTAGATATACCTCCTTCTTCTTCAAGCTGTACCCTAATATTGAGATTAGAATGGACTAAGATTTAGTGAAGTTCTGACATCTGTGAGATGAGGGGCTTAGACTACATTAAGATCCCTTCCAACTCTAAAAATATCTTTTCTTCTGCAACCTAACCATGGGAAACTTCCAATGGGGAGACACCAGTTAGGGCCTTATGTCAATTCTCCATAAATGAGGAATCAGAAGATGGGGTCTGGAGAGCAGGATAATTGGGTTTATGATCAATCAGAGGTTGGAGTAGAGCCTATTAGGATTTCAAGATGGAAGGTTTAGGGCTGTGTTTGGAAAGGAAGCCTTGGAGGACAGGAATAGAAAATGTGTACAATCCCCAAGGGTAGAGCTATTATCAACCTGAAAAAAAGTTAGGAATGGAAGAAAGGGACCAAAGATTAGGCACTAAAACGGAGGACCAGGGCAATGGGGTGAGAAGCATGATTAAGAAACTGAAATCCCAGCTCCCATCCTAATACTATGTTCGCCCTTGCTAAGGAATGGTTCTTACCCACATAATGAGGATCAACACGGGGGGAGTACAGCCCAAACTGGATGAAAATGGGAAGCAGGAAGCCAAAACGCAACCACTCAATGACATGCAGAGGAGGCCTCCCTGTGGGGGGCAGTAGGTCACAGCTTAGCAAGGCACTCTCCCCAGTTCGGCCCACCACTGTCACTGCCTCAGGTTTCACACCGCCTGTAGGGAGTAAGAGGAGAAAGGAAATGGGAGCACAACAAGGAAAACCTATGTCAGGGTTATACAGATGACTTAGGGAAGGCTTTAATTAAATTGAAGCATCATTTATTTTGGCCATCTCCTGACCCCAAGGCCCCACAACCCATAGGGCCCCACTCTGGGGCTGAGTTTCTCTTTCTTCTCAAGTGGGGGGGGGGGGTTGAGCTCACCATAAGCCCCCAGGCTGGTGATCAGGCTGAAGGTGGCCAGGCCGAGGCACCAAATCATAGCACAGCTGTCCCACCCGGCCCCTCCTGTCCCCAAGGAGTTCTGACGGAGGGGCCGAGGGATGGGCCCTGGTTAAGGGGTGCTCTTCTCCACTTTCCAGCAATTCTTTAATTCCTGTGTAGTCACCAGGGAGATGTGACTATGCCAAATCTGAGCTTTAGGAGATGCCGGGCCTTGGCCCAAGTGACTCCAAATGGGGATGTTTTCTGAGGAATCTGAAGGAAGAAGAACATGCAAAAAGATAAAGCAAAATTAGTCAGTCAGACTAATTCAAGGGGAACCTACAAGGCTAGAAGGAAGAATATATAAGGGGAATGATGGGCAGTATACTAGGTGTTACAAAGTAGAGGCTCTGAGGAATTAAAAAAAAAAAACTCCAGCTCAAATAAAAAAAATTCTGAGTTCTCAAAACCAGATTGGACAATCCAACACCCTCCCCACCCCCAAGTTTCCAAATGATATTCTTTATTCATAAGTTTATTTGAGTCTCATGACAACACTATGAAAGTATTATGAGGTTAATTCAATTCAATAAATCTACAATCAATGACTAGTGTGGCTAGGCACTAGGGATATTAAGATCAAAAATAATTAAAAAGTCCCATGCCTTCAAGAAGCTTGCATTCTATTCGGAATGGGGTGAAAATACAAGGGTTTGAAACTAAGCATATGAGGTAGAGGAGGCAAAGGATAAATACAGATAAAATGCTCTGGGAAAATTGAGGAGGGAGGAAATACTTTTGTATAGGAGAGCACGAAATGTTTCAAAGGAAGCAAAGAATTCTGAAAGGCAGAAGTGAGGGACCATTACAGGCATGGGTTACAATTTGGGTGAAAACCAAGAAGGGAGAAACAACTACAAGTCCTGTAAGGAACAGAGTAGACTGAGGGTGTGGTAGGGAGGGAAGGAGGTAATGTGAGTTAAGGTTAAAAGAATTTTATATGATAGGTTAAGGAAGTTGGCATTTTAATCTAGAAACAATAGGGAGCAACTCAAAGGTTTTGGCTAGCAAATAAAAGAGTAAAGTCTATATTTTATGAAGATTATTTTGCCACGTGCATGAGGGACACATTGGAGAGGGGAGGGAACCAAAAATAGACTGTGACCAGGTAAAAGGCTATTAAAATAGTCCAGACATATGATAAGAATCTGGGAAAAACAGATATGAGAGTTATTATGGAGATAGAATCAATGGGATTTTGGCAACTGATTATGTGAGGGAATAGGGACTGGGAATTTGTGACTGGGAAACCAGGAAGAATTCTTGGGAACCCATCAAGTCAGCTTAGTGGGGAAGATTATAATTATATTTATATTTATATATAATTATAGCCCCAATTTGAGAGAAGAAACTGAGGCAGAGGGGTTAAGTTATAGGTTGGTGGCTCTGACACTCAAATTAGTATCAGAGACAAGACATTCAAATCTCCCAATTCCTATTCCCAGGAAGCCAATCTCTACAGTATTAATACAATTATAAAGCCAAGTAACTTTGACAAACCTAAGAGCTCTGATCAACAAAATGATTGACCAGTGATTCTAAAGGACAAATGACAAAACATGCCGATTGTTTCCTGATTGAGAGATATGACCAGTGTGGGAATTTGTTTTGCTTGACTATATGTACATATATTACAAATCCACCACCACCCCCAATTCAGAAGGGTGAGTGGGAGGAGAGAAAACATATGCTTATAATTGAAAAAACAGAGAAAAATTTAAAGACTGCCATCTCTCTACTGCAAGGAAATCTAAGTTTAAAAATCACATTAGCCTGTACTGAGCCCCAAGGCTTTCCTGTCTTCTTTTATAAGCAATACAGCTGCGGTTTTAAGAGCTCCTCTCTGACATCCTGCTCATTATATGCACTCCGACTATATCCAAGTGGGGGAAATCTGCTTTTCTCAGAAGTTGCCCCAAAAGGTTCAGGTTTCAAAGATGAATCGCATTCCTCAAATAGGTAGAAACAACTTCCCCTACCCTCTTCAGCCTAGGGGAGCAGGGGAAGCTTCCCTCTAGGTCTAGGTGAGTGGCTGAGCAAGTTAGCTCTTCTCCCTTTTCTAAACTCCGGAGAGTACTCTTCTGCCACATTCCATCTTCCCACTGTCTCCTCTCTCTCCCCTTAGATGTTCTCTTAACATCCTCCAGGGTTTCTCTTCTCTATGTTCTTCCTACCCCACTGGACAAGCTTACCTCAACCCAAGGGTTCTACTACTGATGGGAACCAATAAAATTCGCTTCATTTTTTCTGTGAAGTGAATTCTTTGGTAATCATTATGGAAACTATCCAGATGACAGACACCAATAGCCCTAGGACAAATAACAGTGAGGTGCATGGAATTTCCCCATTTTCCTCTCCCCAAACCCTCAGGACTTGGAATCCCCAAATTTTTCCCTCCCCTTTCCAACAGATCCATTGAACTCTTCTCTGCCCCTCTATGCCTCTATACCTACCAGAACCCAATTGTTCTCTTTTCCTTCTGTTCCCTCCCCAGAGCGTTTTTTTCCTATTCTTTTTTTTTTAGGTTTTTGCAAGGCAAATGGGGTTAAGTGGCTTTCCCAAGGCCACACAGCTAGGTAATTATTAAGTGTCTGAGATCAGATTTGAACCCAGGTACTCCTAACTCCAAGGCTGGTGCTTTATCCACTACGCCACCTAGACGCCCCATTTCCTATTCTTTTTCATAGATTTTTTTTTTCCTTTTCCAGTTTTCTTCCCCAGAATCACTCTTATTCTCTCCATCTGCCACTCAAGAACTCCCTTCATATTTTCTCTTCATCTAGAATTCTCTTCCTCTTCTGTCTTCTCCCAGAGTTCCACTTTGAGTGGTCTCTTTTCCAAAAACTCTCCTGTTCTCTGTCCCTAGGACCTCATCCTTTGTTTTTGTCCTCCAGAACTCCCTTTATCTCCTTTTCTCGCCTATCAGAATTATCTCCCTTCTCTTCTCCTGGAAGAACTACTACTGTTCTCTCCTAGAACTCTCCCTCTTCTGTTTCTTTCTCAATAGTTCTCTTTGAACCCCAATCTTTTGCTGGTCTTTTCTCCTAAAACTCCCTTTTCTGTCCCCAGAATTTTCCTATTCTGTTCTCTCACCCATCCCTGATCTTCTCTCCTCCTGAATTTCTCTTTTCTAAAACTCCCTCCCGTTCTCTTCACTCAGAATTTCCTTCTTTTCCTGATCTTCCTCCGTCCCAAACTTCCCTTTTCTGTTTTCACCACCTGAACTCCCTTCTTGTTGGGGTCTCTCCCCACCCAGAACTCCCATTTCTTCGCAGCCCCTCCCCGCTTACTCCCTGATTTTACCGTTCTCTTCTTCTAGAATTGTCCCTTCCATTCTCTCCCGCAGAACTTTTCTTGTTTCCACCTCCTGCAAACCTCCTCTCCTGTTCTCTCCTCTAGAACTCCCCTCTTCTGTTCTCATCCCCTCGTAGTCCCCTCTCCTTGTGGTCTGAGCCCCAGAACTCATCTTGTCCTATACGCCCTCTTTCAACACTCTTCCTTCCCTCACCCACCCCCCAAAACTCTGGTCTTTGTTTTCTTCCCATAACTTCTCTCCTGCTCACTCCTATACCACCATCACCCCACAACCCCAGTCCCCCACATCTCTGGGTCTCCCCAGGAGAGCCACCCCCACTCCCACTCCCCACTTCTGCTCCCCCAGAGATCCTCCTCCCTCACCTGCTGCTCTCTGCTCGCCCGCTCTCTTGGTCACACAATAGGGGGCGGTCCTGCCTCCCGGCCTCAGGGGTTCGGAGCGCCTCCAGTCACCCTGGAGACCGCCAATCCCCCCTCAGCTTGCTGCCAATGGGAGCCAGCGAGGGGAGGAGTTGGGCCGGCAGAGTCCCAGCCCCGCGTCTGGGAGTTGTAGTTTGTCCAGAGATTTTCGGGGTGGCCCGCGGACCCTTGGCGCCCCCTCGTGGCGCTCTCGACAGCCCCGTTGGGGCGCAGCTCAAAGTCCTTGTCCTTGATGGTGACAGAAGTCTGTTCCTTCGCTGTCCCCTTCTCACTTATTTCTTCCTCCTGGCCTCGTAGTCCCCTGGGGGGGGGGGGGGGGGGGGAGAGCAGCAAGACTGGGCTGGAGCTGGGGCTGAAATCTGAGCCCTAGAGGCAGAAACAGCAGGGTGCAGACCTCCCCACCCTCTCCCCGGAGATCCACCCTGCTCTTTAGCACATCCGATCCCCTCCCTGCCTTCCCCCCTCTTCCTTACTGGACTGGAAATACCTGTCTGTGCTGGCAGGCTCCTTAATCTTACTCCCACCCACCTGCACTGGATAGAGGCGGACCCGCTGCTTCTCTGCCTTGCCCAGGAACTACTCTCCCCTCCAGTTCTAAATCCAAAGACTGGAAGTCTAATGTCCAATATTTCCACCTGAGAACTGTAGTTGGCAGAGGTTCCCGTTTTCCCTGGACCTTGTCCCTACCCTTCAAGACTCACTCAGGTCTCATGCATGAATCTTATTACCTTTCAAAACGATATTTATCTCCTTTATTGTTTCTGTCACTCCTCGGTAATTATCATTTATTATTTTAAGATACCTCTTGCTATCTGAATAGAACCCACAACCAATACTGTTTGTTCCTGTATACACACATCTTTTTTTTCCTTTTCAAAGAGATTTCCTTTTCCTTTTTAAGTTTTGTCTCTCCTGCTAGATTGTAATAACTATTGGGGAGCGGGGACCAGCAATTGGCTATCAACTTTACTCTTGGTAGGTAACCAGTAAATGACTGTTTTATGAATGAACTCTTTAATAAAATTATTTTATTTTATTTTAGCTTTATAAAATCCTTTCCTCACAATAATTCCATGAGGTAAATAGTACAAATTATGCCCAATTAGCTGATGAGGAAACAAGTTGATGAATGTAGAATAACTTTCCTGAGGTCAATCTTGGTCTTTTGGGATTTAGTCCTAGAAGGGACTTTAGCAATCATCCACTCTAACCCTCTCTCCACAGTCTATTCCCATTTAATAGAAGATACCAATTCAGACAGATTAAGTTATTTTCCAGTGGCAAAATCAGTGGTACAAACTGGGCTTGCATTGTGTTTTGAAGGAATAGAAATTCTATGAGGAATACACCAAGAGGAAGTGCATTCCAAATATCAGAGATGAGGAGAAGGAATGCCTTGTGTAAGAAATAAAAAGATCAATTTAGCTGGATCCCAAAGTGCAACAAAGATAATAATGTACAAAGAGACTGGAAAGGTTGGTTAGGGAAAAACTAAACAGAGGTATTTGCATTTCATCCAAGAAGCAAAAAGGTTGGATCTATGCTTAAGGAAAACAGAGTAGAGTACAGACTGGAGTAGAGAGAGACTGAGGCAGAGAAACCAGTTAGGAGCCATTGAAATAATCTAGGTGAGAATATCACATGGTAGCTGGGAGAAAAGAGAAAGGAGATGTTGGTCAGGGGAAAAGAAATGTCAAAATTAAGTAAAATAAAAGGCTATCTGGGGTGAGGGAGAGGGAGGAGTTGAGGATCATGTCAAGGTTACAAACCTAGGAGTTTGGAAGAATGATGGCATATTTAACAGAAATAGGGAAGTTCAGAAGAGGGTGGGGGAAGAGAACAAGTTCTTTAGTTGTACATATTCAATTTGAAATGTCTCCAGGATATCCAGTCTGAAATGTCCAATAATCATTTAGTGTTGTACTATTAAGGTTTAGGGCAGAAACTGGGGCTGAATATTTAGATCTAAGAGTCTCTGGCATAGAGATAATAAAACTCATAAAAGGTGAGAAAAAGGATGGTATAAAGGGGGAGCTTTCAGGGAAAGAGAAAATAGAGAAAGAGAAGAGAAGGAAGACAGATAAAGACAGAATAGGAAAACTTGGACAGTGATTTAGAAAATGCTTGAGGTCAGGGAATATAAGCTGGATGATGAACCAGCAGAGGAAATAGAGAAAGAATGGTTTGATAGGTAGAAGAATGAGGAGAGGTAAGTATAATGAAAACTCAGGAGAGAATACTCAGGAGGAGGGTGATCAACAGTCTGAAATGCAGTAGATAGGTTTAGAATAATGAGTACTGAAAAAAAGAGCACCAGATGTAGCAATTAAAGGTTCACCAGAAACTTTGAAAAGAGCAATTTTAGTTGAATAATAAGGTTGGAAGCCAGATTGCAAAGAGTTGCCCATGAAGCAAGTGAAAGGAGTGGGAGTAAAGGGAGCAGATAACTGTTTTTCTTGAAATTTTGGCTGAGGAAAAGAAGAGAAAAATAGAAGAAGGAGGTTGGAAGAGACTTGAACATGATTGAAGGCAGTAGGGAAGGAGCCATTTGATAGGTAGAAGTTAAGACTGGAGGGGAAGTGAAATAGTTGAAGTTGTAATTTGCTGGAAAGGACAGGAATGGATGGGATTAAGTGCACATGAAGAGGGGCTGGTCTTCACAAGGAGCTGGTCACTTCATTGTCAGGGCCTGGAACAAAGGAGGAAAGAGTGGAGATGATATCAAGAGATTTTCAGATGAAGAGAAGGGAGGAAGAGACAACCCACAAAGGGCAATATCCTAAGGAGATGTAGGAATGTTGAAGAGAGAAGTTTGGAAAGTTTTTATGAAGATTTAGATAGGAAAGAACAAAAAAAAACTACCTTCCCAATCTGATAACCTAATTGAAGTATCATGTTTCCAGTGTACCACTAAGCTTGATTGTGTAACTTCCTCCAGTTCATTTCAACAGCACATATGGATGAGCAGAGGAGGCATATGATAAGAATAATCCAGAGATGGGTTTAGCTTAAAAAGGCCAAGGTCTTCCACTACATCTGGACCATCTCCGGACATCATGATCCATATCCAAATAGTTCCTGAAGAGAAAGTGAAGCTGATGACTTTGTACAGCCTCTACTCAAATTCAATTCACTTGCATGTCATGGCATCACCTCCTTGATGTTATGGTCCTCTTTGAGAATGAAAGACAAACAACAACAATAAAACAAAGGGGTAAGGGATTCAAGAATGGAGTTCACTGTAGAACTGAAATGGTTAGAGAAAAAAAATTGGAGAAGAAAAGGAAAGTGAACTGTTG